>NC_134363.1:102960330-103167830 GCF_048569485.1 Anomaloglossus baeobatrachus
CAAGAACGTCTATCCGCAAATATAGAGAAATGCCCTGCCTGTGAAGCAAATATGTACTGTACACCATACAGGTAACCAGGCCGGGTACTGGACCCCAGCAATGCCAAAGGATAATATAAAATTTGTACGAATATATAAGTTCCTATAGATAGAAAGGACACAAAGGGCCAAATAACAAATTGGCAAGTGCCCACATAAACCACACAGAGACACAAATACCAATGGTTAACTGCTTAGATAGCCATAAAGAGCAGCAGCCCCACACGTGGATGATGATACACAGGGTACAGAGACACCATGGACCAAGGGGGTGACAAGCCCTGACAAACCAATGCGCGGTTCACATATAGATAAGACACAGAGTGTCAAGTTGAGTAGCGTGTATAGTGTATAATCTTTTTGATGCTACTACTTTTACTCTGTAACTATTGATCAATCGTTCATAAAAAACTTTAAGAGCATCTTCATACTTTATATCTATGAGTGTCCGTATTCTGAATTTCATCAATGTGCCCTCTTGTTGGTATATATTGCTTGGGGGGCGGCTCTACCTACTTGTGGCATTTCACATATCCTGCGCATGCGTACCACCGCGCTATACACGCTACTCAGCTTGACACTCTGTGTCTTATCTATATGTGAACCGCGCATTGGTTTGCGCGTGCGCACATGCATCTGGCTGCTCAGTCTTTTTTGAGCTTCATGTATTCCCGTCCAACACCGCACTGCGCATGCGCAGGCATAGTGCTCGGCGGTGATCACCATCTCTGTGCGTTTGCAAGCACAGGTGAGTGTATTTGTGTCTATATTCGTCGTATTATTTATATGCCTCTGTTCAACAGGTTTTTACTTTCCCTGATGAAGCTGCTGCGGCAGCGATACGCGTGGGGCTTCCCACTCTGAGTCAGGGCTTGTCACCCCCTTGGTCCATGGTGTCTCTGTACCCTGTGTATCATCATCCACGTGTGGGGCTGCTGCTCTTTATGGCTATCTAAGCAGTTAACCATTGGTATTTGTGTCTCTGTGTGGTTTATGTGGGCACTTGCCAATTTGTTATTTGGCCCTTTGTGTCCTTTCTATCTATAGGAACTTATATATTCGTACAAATTTTATATTATCCTTTGGCATTGCTGGGGTCCAGTACCCGGCCTGGTTACCTGTATGGTGTACAGTACATATTTGCTTCACAGGCAGGGCATTTCTCTATATTTGCGGATAGATGTTCTTGTTTTTTCCCCCCAGCTCTGCCTAGACCACATTGATATATCTGTACCATTGTATATGCATTATTATACCTTCTTCACAGACGCCGCCCCCCATTTAATGTTGCTTTCTATCTGCAGTGTGTAGCTACTATATATTAACCTTACATGTATTAAGCTGGTGTCACACATAACGACGACGACAACGACGTCGCTGCTACGTCACCATTTTCTGTGACGTTGCAGCGACGTCCCGTCGCTGTCGCTGTGTGTGACATTCAGCAACGACCTGGCCCCTGCTGTGAGGTCGCCGGTCGTTGCTGAATGTCCAGCTTCATTTTTTGGTCGTCACTCTCCCGCTGTGACACACACATCGCTGTGTGTGACAGCGAGAGAGCGACGAAATGAAGCGATCAGGAGCCGGCACTGGCAGCTGCGGTAAGCTGTAACCAGCGTAAACATCGGGTAACCAAGGGAAGACCTTTCCCTGGTTACCCGATGTTTACGCTGGTTACCAGCCTCCGCTCTTGCTGCCAGTGCCGGCTCCTGCACTGTGACATGTGGCTGCAGTATGCATCGGGTAATTAACCCGATGTATACTGTAGCAAAGAGAGCAAGGAGCCAGCGCTAAGCAGTGCACGTGGCTCCTTGCTCTCTGCACTTTGACATGTAGCTGCAGCACACATCGGGTTAATTAACCCGATGTGTGCTGCAGGAGAGCAAGGAGCCAGCGCTAAGCGCGGCTCCCTGCTCTCTGAACTGTGACATGTAGCTGCAGCACACATCGGGTTAATTAACCCGATGTGTGCTGCAGGAGAGCAAGGAGCCAGCGCTAAGCGCGGCTCCCTGCTCTCTGAACTGTGACATGTAGCTGCAGCACACATCGGGTTAATTAACCCAATGTGTGCTGCAGGAGAGCAAGGAGCCAGCGCTAAGCGCGGCTCCCTGCTCTCTGAACATGTAGCACAGCGACCTTATGATCGCTGCTTCTGCTGTGTTTGACAGCTAAGCAGCGATCATAACAGCGACTTACAAGGTCGCTGTTACGTCACCGAAAATGGTGACGTAACAGCGACGTCGTTGTCGCTGTCGTTTAGTGTGACACCAGCTTTAGTCATTGCTGTACCTTACCGCATTGTTTACATCTTTTGCAACTTCCAGCCACCCACTGTGGTTTCTCACAGGGTTTTTCACTACCTCTTTGTGTTGTATATATCATTATGCATGTTTAATAGGATCATTGTGATCTTGTCTATTGTTCACCATGGCCATGGTTATATGTGGGCTTAGCCCGGCTCCGAGTGTGTTGTTCTTCATGTCTTTTTAGTGCTTTTAAAATTTCACGTGTTGAATAAAGCTTTTTGTACATTACTATTTATACTGTGGTTGGCGTGCCCATTATGTATATGCGGTGCTCTTTTCTTCTTTTGGTCATTTACTTCATACACCGCATTAGGGTGCACCCACCCGTACGTTCATCGGTGGTGCGCTCCTAAAAATCTACTACCAGAAGAGTCCTTGTCAGGACTATTGTACCAGTATACAGGCAGGCAGGCAGGCAGGGTATATATAGCCATTCCTAGTGGTGACCGTATACCAGCCTTCATCATATCTGGGGCTGGTGTACACAGTCTAAAACAGTCCAGATAGTGTCTGACTTGTCTGTAATTGTCGCTCCCCAAAAAAACCTGTTAGGTTCTTATTGCGTCCGTGCTTGGTTTTTAAAACCGCACGTGTGTGCCTGTCGGTGGCAGCGTACAGGTGCACTTGTGTGCAATTTCCACAAACTTTGATATAACGCACAAGTAGTGAATATACACGTCAGCACAGCATTGCAAAATGCGCAAGGGCATTGGCAAGGAACAAGGAAGTGGACGTGATGGTGGTGCAGGCAGAGGCCGAGGTCGTGGGCAAGCTCTAATTTCGCCACAACAAAGGGCCACATCTAGTCGCTCGCACGTCCTGTCCCAAATTCTTGGGGACCGCAGCAGTACACCGCTCTTGAACCAAGACCAGTGTCAACAGGTTGTTAGTTGGATAGCAGATAATGCTTCCAGTCAGATTGGCACCACCACAAACACTCTGTCTTCCACACGGTCAAGTGTCAGTAGCCGTGATACTGCACCGCACATTTCTGAACCTGATCCTCCTTCCTACCACCAGGCTGAGTACACGTCCTCCTCGGACATTAATGATCCCACACTTGGACACTCGGAAGAGCTGTTCACGTTTCCATTCACACATTCTGGCCTCTCGCCAGCTCATATTGAAGTGGGTCATTAGGAGATCGTCTGTACAGATGGCCAAATATTTGAGCAGCCACGTTCTCACGAAGTTGGCAACGTGTCTCAACAAGTGGTGGACGATGATGAGACACAATTGTCAGGAAGTCAGGAGGAGGAGCAGGGTGCGGAAGAGGAAGACGACGTGGTGGATGATCCAGTAACTGACCCAACCTGGCAGGAGGATATGCAGAGCGAGGACAGCAGTGCACAGGGGGAGGGAGGCGTAGCATCACAACAGGCAGTAAGAAGCAGGGTGGTGGCCCCAGGCAGAAGTCAGGCAACCGTTCCCCGGAACAACACGACGACACAAGGTGCCTGTACAAATGTTAGGTCTTCCCGAGTCTGGCAGTTTTTTAAGTTGGATCCAGATGATTCAAAAAAGGCCATTTGCAACACCTGCCGTGCCAGCATCAGCAGGGGTACCAAAACTAGCAGCCTGACCACCACCAGCATGATCAGGCACATGTCAGCCAAGCACCCGACTTTGTGGGAAGTACAACAGAGTCGAGGAGCAGTGCTTGCTGATGTCACTGCTACATCTTCGCTGGTTGTGCATGCGAGCCAATCCCCTGTCCATGCTGCCTGCGAACAAGCCTCCTCCACTCCTGCACCTGCAGTTGCCTACGCAGAAAGAACACCATCATCAAGCACGTCCTTGTCCCAGCGCAGCGTTCAGTTATCCATTCAGCAAACCTTTGAACGCAGGCGCAAATACACTGCCAACACCCCACATGCCACAGTTCTAAATGCTAACATTTCGCGACTGCTTGCGCTGGAAATGTTGCCTTTTAGGCTGGTGGAGACAGAAGCATTCCGTGACCTGATGGCGGCAGCTGTCCCACGTTACTCGGTCCCCAGCCGCCACTATTTCTCCCGGTGTGCCGTCCCCGCGTTGCATAACCACGTGTCACAAAACATCACACGTGCCCTGAACAACGCTGTTTCACCCAAGGTCCACCTAACCACAGACACGTGGACAAGTGCTTGTGGGCAAGGCCGCTACATCTCGTTGACGGCACACTGGGTTAATATTGTGGAAGCTGGGACCCAGTCTGAGCGAGGGACGGAACACGTCCTTCCCACACCAAGGTTTGCAGGCCCTACCTCAGTCAGTGTTTCACCCACACTCTACAGCTCCGGAATGTCATGCTCTTCAGCCTCCTCCTCCTCCTGCGCATCCTCATCCACTGTACCCTCCACACCAGTCACAAGCTGGAAGCACTGCAGCACTGCCTCGGCGAAGCGGCAACAGGCTGTGCTGAAGCTAATCTGCATAGGTGACAAACCCCACAATGCAGAAGAGCTGTGGACAGCTCTGAAACAGCAGGCAGATCACTGGCTCACACCTCTGAACCTAAAGCCAGGAAAGGTCGTGTGTGACAATGGCCGGAACCTGGTGGCGGCTTTGAGGCGAGGCCAGCTGACACATGTTCCATGCGTGGCCCATGTGCTCAACCTCGTGGTTCAGCGGTTTCTAAAGTCATACCCAGAGCTGTCTGATCTGCTGGTAAAAGTTCGCCGCCTGTCTGCACATTTTCGAAAGTCACCTACTGCTTCAGCCGGCCTTGCCGGCTTTCAGCGCAGTTTGCATCTTCCGGCTCACAGACTGGTGTGTGATGTCCCCACGCGTTGGAATTCAACTCTGCACATGTTGGTCAGGATATGTGAGCAGAAGAGGGCAGTTGTTGAGTACCTGCATCACCTAAGCCATCGGGAAATGGTTCAAATTCCACACATAACACCTGAGGAGTGGAGATGGATGTCAGACCTATGTACCATCCTCCAAAACTTTGAGGACTCCACCAAGATGGTGAGTGGTGATGACGCCATTATTAGCGTCACCATACCGCTACTCTGCCTTCTAAAACGGTCTCTGCTGAAAAACAAACATGATGCATTGCAGGCGGAGCGCGATGAGTTGCAGCAAGAAACAGTAGTGGGTGTGGGTGATAACACACAGCCCAGCCTCGTCTCATCACAACGTGCAGTGGAGGACTATGACGAGGAGGAGGATGAAGACATGGAGCAACTCTCCGGCCAAATTGAGGATATGACATGCACACCAGTCATATCCTCGGTTCAGCGTGGCTGGCCAGAGGACAGGGTAGATGAGGAGGAGGAGGAGGAGGAGGAGGAGGACAGCATGTTCAGTCATCTTGTTGGTCAGGCTACTGAAGTCCTGGCTGTTAAGAGTCTGGCGCACATGGCTGACTTTATGGTAAGCTGCCTGTCTCGTGACCCTCGCGTTAAGAACATCTTGGCCGACAATCATTACTGGTTGGTAACACTGTTAGACCCACGCTACAGGGTTGGATTGGGCCAGACTTCACCACACCACCAGCAAATGAGAGCGGAATTTAAAGTTTGCCATGTACCTCCACTCACCCATGGGTACACACTTCTGGACTTTGGATAATCACTGGACTGCTCCTCCTTCTCCTCATGCGCCACCATGATGACCGTTACAAATTGCAATACTTAGGCCTTTGTTTCAGGTATACCCCCAGTGGTAAATTTTTTTGCCCATTCTTTGCAGAATGGACATTACAACGACAGGAGACCCGCTCCTTTGCAATGGGAACAATGTTTTGAGGCCCTCATGCACGTCTCTACCCAGGGACAACGTGGAGCCTCCCAATTTTTGGCTGCCCTGCCTAAGGGCTATACTATAATACACCCACTTCCTGACAATGGACACTTAATGTTTTGAGGCCCTCATGCACGTCTCTACCCAGGGACAACGTGGAGCCTCCCAATTTTTGGCTGCCCTGCCTAAGGGCTATACTATAATACACCCACTTCCTGACAATGGACACTTAATGTTTTGAGGCCCTCATGCACGTCTCTACCCAGGGACAACGTGGAGCCTCCCAATTTTTGGCTGCCCTGCCTAAGGGCTATACTATAATACACCCACTTCCTGACAATGGACACTTAATGTTTTGAGGCCCTCATGCACGTCTCTACCCAGGGACAACGTGGAGCCTCCCAATTTTTGGCTGCCCTGCCTAAGGGCTATACTATAATACACCCACTTCCTGACAATGGACACTTAATGTTTTGAGGCCCTCATGCACGTCTCTACCCAGGGACAACGTGGAGCCTCCCAATTTTTGGCTGCCCTGCCTAAGGGCTATACTATAATACACCCACTTCCTGACAATGGACACTTAATGTTTTGAGGCCCTCATGCACGTCTCTACCCAGGGACAACGTGGAGCCTCCCAATTTTTGGCTGCCCTGCCTAAGGGCTATACTATAATACACCCACTTCCTGACAATGGACACTTAATGTTTTGAGGCCCTCATGCACGTCTCTACCCAGGGACAACGTGGAGCCTCCCAATTTTTGGCTGCCCTGCCTAAGGGCTATACTATAATACACCCACTTCCTGACAATGGACACTTAATGTTTTGAGGCCCTCATGCACGTCTCTACCCAGGGACAACGTGGAGCCTCCCAATTTTTGGCTGCCCTGCCTAAGGGCTATACTATAATACACCCACTTCCTGACAATGGACACTTAATGTTTTGAGGCCCTCATGCACGTCTCTACCCAGGGACAACGTGGAGCCTCCCAATTTTTGGCTGCCCTGCCTAAGGGCTATACTATAATACACCCACTTCCTGACAATGGACACTTAATGTTTTGAGGCCCTCATGCACGTCTCTACCCAGGGACAACGTGGAGCCTCCCAATTTTTGGCTGCCCTGCCTAAGGGCTATACTATAATACACCCACTTCCTGACAATGGACACTTAATGTTTTGAGGCCCTCATGCACGTCTCTACCCAGGGACAACGTGGAGCCTCCCAATTTTTGGCTGCCCTGCCTAAGGGCTATACTATAATACACCCACTTCCTGACAATGGACACTTAATGTTTTGAGGCCCTCATGCACGTCTCTACCCAGGGACAACGTGGAGCCTCCCAATTTTTGGCTGCCCTGCCTAAGGGCTATACTACAATAGACCCACTTCCTTCCAATGGGCACTTCAGGTTTACAGGCCATCATGCACGTCTCTATCCAGGGACAATGTGGAGCCTCCCAATTTTTGGCTGCCCTGCCTAAGGGCTATACTATAATACACCCACTTCCTGACAATGGGCACTTCAGGTTTACAGGCCCTCATGCACGTCTCTATCCAGGGACAACGTGGAGCCTCCCAATTTTTGGCTGCCCTGCCTAAGGGCTATACTACAATAGACCCACTTCCTTACAATGGGCACTTCAGGTTTACAGGCCATCATGCACGTCTCTATCCAGGGACAATGTGGAGCCTCCCAATTTTTGGCTGCCCTGCCTAAGGGCTATACTATAATACACCCACTTCCTGACAATGGGCACTTCAGGTTTACAGGCCCTCATGCACGTCTCTATCCAGGGACAACGTGGAGCCTCCCAATTTTTGGCTGCCCTGCCTAAGGGCTATACTACAATAGACCCACTTCCTTACAATGGGCACTTCAGGTTTACAGGCCCTCATGCACGTCTCTATCCAGGGACAACGTGGAGCCTCCCAATTTTTGGCTGCCCTGCCTAAGGGCTATACTATAATACACCCACTTCCTTACAATGGGCACTTCAGGTTTACAGGCCCTCATGCACGTCTCTATCCAGGGACAACGTGGAGCCTCCCAATTTTTGGCTGCCCTGCCTAAGGGCTATACTATAATACACCCACTTCCTTACAATGGGCACTTCAGGTTTACAGGCCCTCATGCACGTCTCTATCCAGGGACAACGTGGAGCCTCCCAATTTTTGGCTGCCCTGCCTAAGGGCTATACTATAATACACCCACTTCCTTACAATGGGCACTTCAGGTTTACAGGCCCTCATGCACGTCTCTATCCAGGGACAACGTGGAGCCTCCCAATTTTTGGCTGCCCTGCCTAAGGGCTATACGATAATACACCCACTTCCTTACAATGGGCACTTCAGGTTTACAGGCCCTCATGCACGTCTCTATCCAGGGACAACGTGGAGCCTCCCAATTTTTGGCTGCCCTGCCTAAGGGCTATACTATAATACACCCACTTCCTTCCAATGGGCACTTCAGGTTTACAGGCCCTCATGCACGTCTCTATCCAGGGACAACGTGGAGCCTCCCAATTTTTGGCTGCCCTGCCTAAGGGCTATACTATAATACACCCACTTCCTTCCAATGGGCACTTCAGGTTTACAGGCCCTCATGCACGTCTCTATCCAGGGACAACGTGGAGCCTCCCAATTTTTGGCTGCCCTGCCTAAGGGCTATACTATAATACACCCACTTCCTTACAATGGGCACTTCAGGTTTACAGGCCCTCATGCACGTCTCTATCCAGGGACAACGTGGAGCCTCCCAATTTTTGGCTGCCCTGCCTAAGGGCTATACTATAATACACCCACTTCCTTACAATGGGCACTTCAGGTTTACAGGCCCTCATGCACGTCTCTATCCAGGGACAACGTGGAGCCTCCCAATTTTTGGCTGCCCTGCCTAAGGGCTATACTATAATACACCCACTTCCTTACAATGGGCACTTCAGGTTTACAGGCCCTCATGCACGTCTCTATCCAGGGACAACGTGGAGCCTCCCAATTTTTGGCTGCCCTGCCTAAGGGCTATACTATAATACACCCACTTCCTTCCAATGGGCACTTCAGGTTTACAGGCCCTCATGCACGTCTCTATCCAGGGACAACGTGGAGCCTCCCAATTTTTGGCTGCCCTGCCTAAGGGCTATACTATAATACACCCACTTCCTTCCAATGGGCACTTCAGGTTTACAGGCCCTCATGCACGTCTCTATCCAGGGACAACGTGGAGCCTCCCAATTTTTGGCTGCCCTGCCTAAGGGCTATACTATAATACACCCACTTCCTGACAATGGACACTTAATGTTTTGAGGCCCTCATGCACGTCTGTATGCAGGGGCATTGGTGAACCTCACAATTTTGGACTGCCCTGGCAAAGGAAAATACTACAAAGACTCACTTCCTCAAAATGGGCACATTAGACTCAAGAGGCCTTCATGTACGTCTCTTCTCAGGGACATCGGAGTGCCACACAATGTTTTCACGTAAAATCTTTCATGTATTAATCTCAAAAAGTAACTTACACCAGCTCTATCTCACTATTGGGTATGTGCCCTTAACATTTCCGCCATGAAAAATCATTTTGGGGTCATTTTGGAAGGTTTTCTGGTGAGTCCGTAAAAATGGCGTAAAACGCGGACAAAATTGTTCACAGCTGTGACTTTTCAGTGATAAATGCTTCAAGGGGTCTTCCCCATGCTGTTGCCATGTCATTTGAGCACTCTTCTGAGACTTTTGTGCCATTTTTAGGGTTTCTCCATGCTGCCGGGGGGTCATTTCACAAAAATACTCGGGTCTCCCATAGGATAACATTGGGCTCGTTGCTCGGCCCGAGTACACGAGTATCTTGGGAGGCTCGGCCCGAGCTTCGAGCACCCGAGCTTTTTAGTACTCGCTCATCACCTATGCTGAACAAAACTCATCAGCTTGCAGCATTTGTGCTCGCTGTACAGAACTGACTTGGGAGCAGACGAGCTGAACACATAGACAACATGCTTTAAGCATATGAGCAACATGGCTGCCAAATGTCAGCGTAAATGTATTTTTTACTGTTCCGTCTTGACTTTTTTCAACCCAATTTGGGAGACGTAACTAACGAACATGGAGAAAGGTTCCATAAAGACATTTCTACTCTGGAGATCAGATACCAAGCCTGCTGGAATCCCAATATGATGGGGAACTAGAGCTGGTTTTACCAATACTGGTCCTTGTTCTAGAAAGACATTTAAACTGGAATACGAGACTTTTTGAAATTCTGTTATTACATTACATTTTTATATACTATTTTCTATGAAAACTTTGATGCAGATCATATAATTGTTGGTGAAAAACTCGTTCTGAACAGAATAGTCCAAAGCTTTCCAAGTGCTTGATTCATTTGGCCCAGCTTCTGCAGAACAAAATTTCATGATGTGTTACAATTCTGACTTCAGAGTTGGAATCTGCTCTACATTTAGTATAGGACATAAGGATTTTTCCCAGTAGCAGATGAACATTTTTTGATGGTTTCATCTTTTATTATGGACATAATATAATTAGGTCTCTAGCCACTAATACAATTAACATTCCCTGTCCTATCTAGTGGGGAAGTGTGGCCTTTGTTCCTCTCTCTGAAGGAGGCTTCATGTTACACAATGTTACAGACATTATGGAGTTGTCCACACTTTGAATTGAAAGATATCATTGTGTAAAGAGGTGGAGTGTAATGTTATCTACCTAACAAGGTGTCTGACCCCTAGAAGCAGGAAGAAATAAAAATACAAATTTATGGGGAATGTTATTGCTGTGTCTTGGAAGCGTTCAGATCAGCCACCACTTGGGTTGTTGGAGAATGTGGACCCTTTTCCACCACGTGGTATTGTGTTGTCTTGCCTCTGCTGTATTTGGAGAATGGTTCTAAGGACCAGTGTTGTTATTTCCTTGATGTCGGATTAATGGGTAGAATCCCGATTTATTGTTTTTGCTGTTTTCAGTGTGAAAGACTAATCGTTACTTTTTGGCATCTACCTCTCTAGACAGACTTTCACAAAGAGAGATCGGTAAGTACACAATATAATGGAAATGTAAAAATTGTTACAAATACTTTGTAGACACTTCAAGTTTATTCCCCACATAACAAATACAAGAAATATAATACATAACTGTTTATATAGGATAAATGTTCATTCCGCTGTAATCTACATACATTCCTTGTTCATTGCCAACCAAAGAAGCACAGAGAGTAATATACACCTGTTTATATGGGATATGTGTTCATTTCACTATTATCTAAATATATTCCTTGTTCATTCACCACATAAGAAGCACATGGAATAAAATATACACCTGTATACCGTATTTTTCGGATTATAAGATGCACTTTTCCTCCCAAAAATTTTGGAGGAAAATGAGGGTTGCGTCTTAAAATCCGAATGTAGCTTACCGGGTGCTGCCGGCGCTTATCAGTATGGCGCTGTTGTGTGCATCGGCTCCACTCTGCTCTGCTCTGTGTGAGGCTGGTCTGTTCTGCTCGGTGTGCGGCTGCTTTGTGCTGCTCAGTGCGTGGCTGCTTTGTGCTGCTCGGCGCGTGGCTGTTTTGTGCTGCTCGGTGCGTGGCTGCTTTGTGCTGCTCGGCACGCGGCTGCTTTGTGCTGCTCGGCACGCGGCTGCTCTGTGCGGCGGTCGGTCATTCTGAAGATGTCAGCGGTCGGGGATTCAAATAATGGCGCCTAGAGTCAGCGCCTCTTTTCAAATTAAACGTTTGGACAATTGAGTACATTTGATTACACGTGTATAGCATTATATAACATAGATTTACGTGAATAACTTCTGAACTACACATAGACTTGATCATTTTTTTAGCTAATATTATTTAGGACATTGAGATGTTCATTTTGAGTACTTGTGGTCCAGGGTACCTCTTTTCAAATTAATCGTATGGACAATTGAGTACGTTTGATTACGCGTGTATAGCATAATATAACATAGATTTGCTTTAATAACTTCTGAACTACACATAGACTTGATAATTTTTTTAGCAAGTATTATTCAGGACATGGAGATGTTCATTTTGAGTACTTGTGGTCCAGGGTACCTCTTTTCAAATTAATCGTATGGACAATTGAGTACGTTTGATTACGCGTGTATAGCATAATATAACATAGATTTGCTTTAATAACTTCTGAACTACACATAGACTTGATAATTTTTTTAGCAAGTATTATTCAGGACATGGAGATGTTCATTTTGAGTACTTGTGGTCCAGGGTACCTCTTTTCAAATTAATCGTATGAACGATTGAGTACGTTTGATTATGCGTGTATAGCATAATATAACATAGATTTACGTGAATAACTTCTGAACTACACATAGACTTGGTTATTTTTTTAGCTAATATTATTTAGGACATTGAGATGTTGATTTTCAGTACTTGTGGTCCAGGGTACCTCTTTTCAAATTAATCGTATGAACGATTGAGTACGTTTGATTATGCGTGTATAGCATAATATAACATAGATTTACGTGAATAACTTCTGAACTACACATAGACTTGGTTATTTTTTTAGCTAATATTATTTAGGACATTGAGATGTTCATTTTGAGTACTTGTGGTCCAGGGTACCTCTTTTCAAATTAATCGTATGGACGATTGAGTACGTTTGATTACGCGTGTATAGCATAATATAACATAGATTTGCTTTAATAACTTCTGAACTACACATAAACTTGATAATTTTTTTAGCAAATATTATTCAGGACATGGAGATGTTCATTTTGAGTACTTGTGGTCCAGGGTACCTCTTTTCAAATTAATCGTATAGACGATTGAGTATGTTTGATTATGCGCGTATAGCATAATATAACATAGATTTACGTGAATAACGTCTGAACTACACATAGACTTGATAATGTTTTTAGCAAATATTATTCAGGACATTGAGATGTTCATTTTGAGGACTTGTGGTCCAGGGTACCTCTTTTCAAATTAATCGTATGGACGATTGAGTATGTTTGATTATGCGCGTATAGCGTTATGTGACACAGATTTCCGTGAATAACTTCTGAACTACACATAGACTTGATAATTTTTTTAGCTAATATTATTTAGGACATTGAGATGTTCATTTTGAGTACTTGTGGTCCAGGGTACCTCTTTTCAAATTAAACGTATGGACAATTGAGTACGTTTGATTACACGTGTATAGCATAATATAACATAGATTTACGTGAATAACTTCTGAACTACACATAGACTTGATAATTTTTTTAGCTAATATTATTTAGGACATTGAGATGTTCATTTTGAGTACTTGTGGTCCAGGGTACCTCTTTTCAAATTAAACGTATGGACAATTGAGTACGTTTGATTACACGTGTATAGCATAATATAACATAAATTTACGTGAATAACTTCTAAACTACACATAGACTTGATCATTTTTTTACAAGTATTATTCAGGACATTGAGATGTTCATTTTGAGTATTTGTGGTCCAGGGTACCTCTTTTCAAATTAAACGTATGGACAATTGAGTACGTTTGATTACGCATGTATAGCATAATATAACATAGATTTACGTGAATAACTTCTGAACTACACATAGACTTGATTATTTTTTTACAAATATTATTCAGGACATTCAGGTGTTCATTTTGAGTACTTGTGGTCCAGGGTACCTCTTTTCAAATTAAACGTATGAACGATTGAGTACGTTTGATTATGCGCGTATAGCGTTATGTGACACAGATTTATGTGAATAACTTCTGAACTACACATAAACTTGATAATTTTTTTAGCTAATATTATTCAGGACATGGAGATGTTCATTTTGAGTACTTGTGGTCCAGGGTACCTCTTTTCAAATTAAACGTATGGACAATTGAGTACGTTTGATTACACGTGTATAGCATAATATAACATAGATTTACGTGAATAACTTCTGAACTACACATAGACTTGATAATTTTTTTAGCTAATATTATTTAGGACATTGAGATGTTCATTTTGAGTACTTGTGGTCCAGGGTACCTCTTTTCAAATTAAACGTATGGACAATTGAGTACGTTTGATTACACGTGTATAGCATAATATAACATAGATTTACGTGAATAACTTCTGAACTACACATAGACTTGATAATTTTTTTAGCTAATATTATTTAGGACATTGAGATGTTCATTTTGAGTACTTGTGGTCCAGGGTACCTCTTTTCAAATTAATCGTATGAACGATTGAGTATGTTTGATTATGCGCGTATAGCGTTATGTGACACAGATTTACGTGAATAACTTCTGAACTACACATAGACTTGGTAATTTTTTTAGCTAATATTATTTAGGACATTGAGATGTTCATTTTGAGTACTTGTGGTCCAGGTTACCTCTTTTCAAATTAAACGTTTGGACAATTGAGTACATTTGATTACACGTGTATAGCATTATATAACATAGATTTACGTGAATAACTTCTGAACTACACATAGACTTGATAATTTTTTTAATAATTATTATTTAAGACATTCAGATGTTCATTTTGAGTACTTGTGGTCCAGGGTACCTCTTTTCAAATTAATCGTATGGACGATTGAGTACGTTTGATTACGCTTTTATAGCATAATATAACATAGATTTGCTTTAATAACTTCTGAACTACACATAGACTTGATAATTTTTTTAGCAAGTATTATTCAGGACATGGAGATGTTCATTTTGAGTACTTGTGGTCCAGGGTACCTCTTTTCAAATTAATCGTATAGACGATTGAGTACGTTTGATTATGCGCGTATAGCATAATATAACATAGATTTACATGAATAACTTCTGAACTACACATAGACTTGGTTATTTTTTTTAGCTAATATTATTTAGGACATTGAGATGTTGATTTTCAGTACTTGTGGTCCAGGTTACCTCTTTTCAAATTAATCGTATGGACGATTGAGTACGTTTGATTACGCGTGTATAGCATAATATAACATAGATTTGCTTTAATAACTTCTGAACTACACATAAACTTGATAATTTTTTTAGCTAATATTATTTAGGACATTGAGATGTTCATTTTGAGTACTTGTGGTCCAGGGTACCTCTTTTCAAATTAAACGTTTGGACAATTGAGTACATTTGATTACACGTGTATAGCATTATATAACATAGATTTACGTGAATAACTTCTGATCTACACATAGACTTGATAATTTTTTTAGTAATTATTATTTAGGACATTGAGATGTTCATTTTCAGTACTTGTGGTCCAGGGTACCTCTTTTCAAATTAATCGTATGGACGATTGAGTACGTTTGATTACGCTTTTATAGCATAATATAACATAGATTTGCTTTAATAACTTCTGAACTACACATAGACTTGATAATTTTTTTAGCTAATATTATTTAGGACATTGAGATGTTCATTTTCAGTACTTGTGGTCCAGGGTACCTCTTTTTAAATTAATCGTATGGACGATTGAGTACGTTTGATTACGCGTGTATAGCATAATATAACATAGATTTGCTTTAATAACTTCTGAACTACCCATAAACTTGATAATTTTTTTAGCAAATATTATTCAGGACATGGAGATGTTCATTTTGAGTACTTGTGGTCCAGGGTACCTCTTTTCAAATTAATCGTATGGACGATTGAGTACGTTTGATTACGCTTTTATAGCATAATATAACATAGATTTGCTTTAATAACTTCTGAACTACACATAGACTTGATAATTTTTTTAGCTAATATTATTTAGGACATTGAGATGTTCATTTTCAGTACTTGTGGTCCAGGGTACCTCTTTTTAAATTAATCGTATGGACGATTGAGTACGTTTGATTACGCGTGTATACAGTGGCGTAACTAGAGTTTGATGGGCCCTGGTGCAAACTTTGGACCGGGGCCCCCCTCCATGTACACAAAACTTAGGGTACGGGATAATGATGCTGACACTTGGCTTTTACCCACAGCACCCAGGTTTCCCATGATCTAAAATCCCTCTATCAGCACCCTGCTTTCCCATGCTCTGTCATACATCTTTCCCTCAGCACCCAGCTTTCCTATATCAGAGCATCGGAAAGCTGGGTGCTGAGAGATGTATAGCAGATCATGGGAAAGCTGGGTGCTGAGAGATGTATAGCAGAGCATGGGAAAGCTGGGTGCTGAGAGATGTATAGCAGAGCATGGGAAAGCTGGGTGCTGAGAGATGTATAGCAGAGCATGGGAAAGCTGGGTGCTGAGAGATGTATAGCAGAGCATGGGAAAGCTGGGTGCTGAGAGATGTATAGCAGAGCATGGGAAAGCTGGGTGCTGAGAGATGTATAGCAGAGCATGGGAAAGCTGGGTGCTGAGAGATGTATAGCAGAGCATGGGAAAGCTGGGTGCTGAGAGATGTATAGCAGAGCATGGGAAAGCTGGGTGCTGAGAGATGTATAGCAGAGCATGGGAAAGCTGGGTGCTGAGAGATGTACAGCAGAGCATGGGAAAGAGCCCTTTTCCCTCAGCACAAAACATTCCCATCCCATACTTGTATCTTTTTCCTCCCTCATATATATTTCTCCAAATACTATAATGGCCCCCACATAGCCTTCCATATAGTATAAAGGGTCCCACATAACCCTTTATATATTAGAATGCACCCCCATAGTCCTCCATGTATTATAATGCATTTCCCATAGTTCTCCATATTTTATACTGCACCACAGTCCCCCATGCTTTATAATGCACCCCCATAGACCATGTGTAAGGTAGCCTCCATAGTCCTCCATATATTATAATGTAGCCCCCATAGTCCTATATGTATTATAATGCAGCCCCATAGACCTCCATGTATAATGCGCTGCTATAGTCTATGTATAAGGTGTCCTTCATGTTTATTATGCAGTCCCATAGACCTCCATGTATCATGCAGCCACACCCCCAGGCCTCCATGTACTATGCAGCCAGTCCCACCAGGGCCTCCATGTGTCATGCAGCCAGCCCCACCAGGTGTCATGCAGCCAGCCCCACCAGGGCCTCCATGTGTAATGCAGCCAGCTTCCCCTGGGCCTATATGTGTCATGCAGCCAACCCCCCAGGGCCTCTATGCGTCATGCAGACAGCCCCCCCAGGGCCTCTATGCGTCATGCAGCCAGCCCCCCCCAGGGCCTCGATGCGTCATGCAGCCAGCCCCCCCCAGGGCCTCTATGTGTCATGCAGCCAGCCCCCCCAGGGTCTCCATGTGTCATGCAGCCATCCCCCCCAGGGCCTCCATGTGTCATGCAGCCAGCCTCCCCAGGACCTCCATGTGTCATGCAGCCGGCCCCCCCAGGGCCTCCATGTGTCATGCAGCCAGCCCCCCCAGGGCCTCCATGTGTCATGCAGCCATCCCCCCAGGGCCTCTATGTGTCATGCAGCCAGCCCCCCCAGGGCCTCCATGTGTCATGCAGCCAGCTCCCCTAGGGCCTCCCTGTGTCATGCAGCCAGCCCCCAGGGCCTCCATGTGTCATGCAGCCAGCCCCCCCAGGGCCTCCATGTGTCATGCAGCCAGCCCCCCCAGGGCCTCCATGTGTCATGCAGCCAGCCCCCCCCCCCCAGGTGTCATGCAGCCAGCCCCCCCAGGGCCTCCATGTGTCATGCAGCCAGCCCCCCCAGGACCTCCATGTGTCATGCAGCCGGCCCCCCCAGGGCCTCCATGTGTCATGCAGCCAGCCCCCCCAGGACCTCCATGTGTCATGCAGCCGGCCCCCCCAGGGCCTCCATGTCTCATGCAGCCAGCCCCCCCAGGGCCTCCATGTGTCATGCAGCCATCCCCCCCAGGGCCTCCATGTGTCATGCAGCCAGCCCCCCCCAGGGCCTCCATGTGTCATGCAGCCAGCCCCCCCCAGGGCCTCCATGTGTCATGCAGCCAGCCCCACCAGGTGTCATGCAGCCAGCCCCACCAGGGCCTCCATGTGTAATGCAGCCAGCTTCCCCTGGGCCTATATGTGTCATGCAGCCAGCCCCCCCAGGGCCTCTATGCGTCATGCAGACAGCCCCCCCAGGGCCTCTATGCGTCATGCAGCCAGCCCCCCCCCAGGGCCTCGATGCGTCATGCAGCCAGCCCCCCCCAGGGCCTCTATGTGTCATACAGCCAGCCCCCCCAGGGTCTCCATGTGTCATGCAGCCATCCCCCCCAGGGCCTCCATGTGTCATGCAGCCAGCCTCCCCAGGACCTCCATGTGTCATGCAGCCGGCCCCCCCAGGGCCTCCATGTGTCATGCAGCCAGCCCCCCCAGGGCCTCCATGTGTCATGCAGCCATCCCCCCAGGGCCTCTATGTGTCATGCAGCCAGCCCCCCCCAGGGCCTCCATGTGTCATGCAGCCAGCCCCCCCCAGGGCCTCCATGTGTCATGCAGCCAGCCCCCCCAGGGCCTCCCTGTGTCATGCAGCCAGCCCCCAGGGCCTCCATGTGTCATGCAGCCAGCCCCCCCAGGGCCTCCCTGTGTCATGCAGCCAGCCCTCAGGGCCTCCATGTGTCATGCAGCCAGCCCCCCCCCAGGTGTCATGCAGCCAGCCCCCCCAGGGCCTCCATGTGTCATGCAGCCAGCCCCCCCAGGGCCTCCATGTGTCATGCAGCCAGCCCCCCCAGGGCCTCCATGTGTCATGCAGCCAGCACCCAGGGCTTCTATGTGTAATGCAGCCTGCCAGCCAGCCCCACCAGGGCCTCCATGTATCATGCAGGCAGCTTCCCCGGGCCTATATGTGTCGTGCAGCCAGCAAAATAAAAAAACAAGTACCTCTCAGCTCCTTCCGACCACTGCGACTGCGGTAGTTACGCCCCTGCCCCCATATGTCACACACCCTGCTCCCTATACAGCCTGCACCCCCATATCACACACACACCCTGACCCACATATCTCACCCTGCCTGTACCCCAACTTACCCCTCTCAAACACTCTGCACCCTTCACATGCTTCTGTCACAGTCTGCAGCCCTCATCTGCCACTCACCCTGCAGCCCCTCCCCTCATGTCCCCTCTTTTCTCATTACCACTCATGTGTTCGAAGTATCTTCTCCTGCTTTCTCCCGGCATCCTGTGTCTCCTCCCACACAGTCACATGGGCGTGACATCATCGCAGGTCCTGGTAGGGATGAATTCCGTCTGCCGTGCAGAATCTCCTCATCTCATCACAACGCCTGGTGGCCTCTCCAGGTCAGGGGCCCCTCTGCCCCCTGCAGACACTGGGCCCCCCTGACTCACAGGCCGGCCCCCTAACGATCTCACAGTCGGCCACTACACAGCGGCACTACACATAGGGGCCCGGCAGCCGGCTCTGCAGAGTGGCTGCCGGGCCCCTATAACCCTGCGGGCCCGGTCGCAGTGGCGACCTCTGCGACCGCGATCGTTACGCCCCTGCGTGTATAGCATAATATAACATAGATTTGCTTTAATAACTTCTGAACTACCCATAAACTTGATAATTTTTTTAGCAAATATTATTCAGGACATGGAGATGTTCATTTTGAGTACTTGTGGTCTAGGGTACCTCTTTTCAAATTATTCGTATAGACGATTGAGTATGTTTGATTATGCGCGTATAGCGTTATGTGACACAGATTTACGTGAATAACTTCTGAACTACACATAAACTTGATAATTTTTTAGCAAATATTATTCAGGACATGGAGATGTTCATTTTGAGTACTTGTGGTCCAGGGTACCTCTTTTCAAATTAATCGTATAGACGATTGAGTACGTTTGATTATGCGCGTATAGCATAATATAACATAGATTTACGTGAAGAACTTCTGAACTACACATAGACTTGATAATGTTTTTAGCTAATATTATTTAGGACATTGAGATGTTAATTTTGAGTACTTGTGGTCCAGGGTACCTCTTTTCAAATTAATCGTATGGACGATTGAGTACGTTTCATTATGCGTGTATAGCATAATATAACATAGATTTGCTTTAATAACTTCTGAACTACACATAGACTTGATAATTTTTTTAGTAATTATTATTTAGGACATTGAGATGTTCATTTTGAGTACTTGTGGTCCAGGGTACCTCTTTTCAAATTAATCGTATGGACGATTGAGTATGTTTGATTACGCGTGTATAGCATAATATAACATAGATTTGCTTTAATAACTTCTGAACTACACATAGACTTGATAATTTTTTTAGCAAATATTATTCAGGACATGGAGATGTTCATTTTGAGTACTTGTGGTCCAGGGTACCTCTTTTCAAATTAATCGTATGAACGATTGAGTATGTTTGATTATGCGTGTATAGCGTTATGTGACACAGATTTACGTGAATAACTTCTGAACTACACATAGACTTGATAATTTTTTTAGTAATTATTATTTAGGACATTGAGATGTTCATTTTGAGTACTTGTGGTCCAGGGTACCTCTTTTCAAATTAATCGTATGGACGATTGAGTACGTTTGATTACGCTTTTATAGCATAATATAACATAGATTTGCTTTAATAACTTCTGAACTACACATAGACTTGATAATTTTTTTAGCAAATATTATTCAGGACATGGAGATGTTCATTTTGAGTACTTGTGGTCCAGGGTACCTCTTTTCAAATTAATCGTATGAACGATTGAGTATGTTTGCTTATGCGCGTATAACGTTATGTGACACAGATTTACGTGAATAACTTCTAAACTACACATAGACTTAATCATTGTTTTAGCTAATATTATTTAGGACATTGAGATGTTCATTTTGAGTACTTGTGGTCCAGGGTACCTCTTTTCAAATTAAACGTATGGACGATTGAGTACGTTTGATTACACTTGTATATAGCATTATATATCTTAGAATTTCAAATTCATACAGAAACCTAGAGACATTCATTTTGAGCACTTGTGGACCAGGCACCTTGATCAAAATAAAAATTATGTATGATCAGTTTGTTTTAAAACAGTTGGTGCACCATAGATGAATGAATATCTAATAGCTAACGTCTAACTGCAGACTAACTTGAATCTGGTGAAAGGCAAGGACATCCCAGAGTTCTCAGATACACACTGGATGGCAGATCTGGCCTTTGCTGTTGATGTGACTACGTTAATGAATGAACTTAATACCAAGCTGCAAGGCAAAGGCCTCTTTGCACATGAAATGTTCAGCTTGGTGACAGCTTTCATGAGAAAGTTGAAGTTTCTTTCTAGCCAATTGAAGGGCAAAATTCTCACCCACATGCCAACACTGAAAGAAGTCACACCATCAGCTGATCACCTCGACAAGTATTCATCCATGTTTGCGGCACTACATGATGAATTTTCGAGAAGATTTGATGACTTTAAAGCAGTTGAGAGTGAAATGCACATGATTTCTTCTCCCTTTACTTGCTGTGTGGATAATGCACCCAGTGACGTCCAGCTTGAACTCATTGATCTGCAGTCTGACAATCTACTGGCAGAGGGTTTTAAATCAGGATCACTGCTGGAGTTTTATTCTTCTCTCAGAGAGGAAAACTTTCCCAACATAAGGAGGCATGCTCAGAGGATGTTAGTTCTCTTTGGATCTACCTATGTATGTGAACAAACATTCTCAGTGATGAAGTTCAACAAATCCAGATACAGATCCTCTCTCAGTGATGATCACTTGAGTGCTGTTCTTCGCATATCCACCTCAGATATTCAACCTAACTTCAGTGCACTTGTTCAGGCCCAAAACAGGCTAGATTTCTCTCATTGAACAAATATTTTCATGTTATTGTAATGTTTCATTTAGTGTTCATTAAAGTTCATCATCTCATCATTAAATAATGATGCAATTAGGTCCTCCATGTTTTTATTGAATCTTTGTATTGTTTAACTTACTGTTTGTTTATGAAGGGATAGTACATATACTATATACAGTATTGGGTAGAACTGAGTTAATTATCTTAGTCCGGCCCTCTGAAACCATCCCAATTTCTCATGCGGCCCCATGGAAAAATTAATTGCCCACCCCTGCTCTATACAGTGTGTCTAGGACACAATGAGTACTGTCTGCTGTAACTGTGGAATCAGGGTGTGTTGGGCTGTTAGTTTGGTGAGTGACAGCTCAGTCATCCAATCGGGAAGTAGGGTGTGCTGAACAGTTAGTGAGTTGAATGACATGTCAGTTGTCCAATCTTATTCTGGGAGGTGCTGGGTTATTCAGGTGTTCCCTGTTCTCAGTGATTACCCAGCCATTTATCTGAGCAGTCTCTCTGAAAACTCTGCCAGTCGTGGTATTCTGTTTGAGTGTTGTTGCTTGACTACATTCCTGTGCTCTGCTTGTTCTGATTATTCCTGTCTGACCCCAGACCATTACCTGGCTACGTCTCAGTTTACTCCTTGTATCCACAATAAGCTCTCCTGATCTCTGGCTCCAGATCATCCAAATATCCTGCCTACAGACTTGCCCGTGGGTAAGTGACTAGCGTCACAGCGTCTTGAAGCCGTCATCACAAAACAAAAGCTTTTGTAAGGAGTATTAAATAAATTTCAGTAAGTGTTCAATACTTTTTCCTTGACTCATTTCTCATTGTTACACATCACTAAATTTATAGATATCTATGGTTTGAATTCTTTGCCTGTGTGGAATGGATGGGTTGTTACAGAAATCTGGTGAGAAATTTATGTCAATAGCATCTTTACAAATACACTTAGTAAATTGGTGACATGTTCAATACTTATTTCATCCATCATTATATATACAGTCATGGCCGAAATTGAATTTGAAATAGTTCCAGAAAGTGAAGTATTTCTCCCAGAAAATTATTGCAATTACACGTGTTTTGTTATACACATGTTTATTTCCCTTGTGTTTATTGAAACAACACAAAATAAAGATAAAAAAGGCAAATTGGAGGGGGCGGAGCTAGACATGGCCGAGTGAGGACGCTTTTTGCTGGAGCTCCTCAAAATAATCCTCCATACCACCGGTATTCTATCTATAATGGGCAAATCTGCCCCAAAGAAGAAAAAGCCCAGCACCTCAGGGCAACCCCCTGCATCCCAGGGCAAAATAGGGGCCTATCTCACCCGTGCTACGGAGCCTGGGACCCTGTCACAGCCGGGAAGGGAACTGCGGCCGGCAGGACTGGAAGGCAGCGCCACCCCGGTGCTCGGAGGGGCGACGAGCCAGGAGTCCCAGGTGAGACAGGAGACGGTAGAAGCCACCCACGACACGGGAAGACCCCCCAAGGGAATCATGAAGGCAGCGGGAGCTGGTGGATCCTCCACAACGGCCGATGCGGTGCCGCCGGCGGTGCCATGCCAAGATGGCGGCCGCGACCAGGAGACGCTGGCAGGGCTGGAGGCCGGGCCGACCGCGAGCGCAGCTCCACTCACCTCGCCCGCCGAGACGCCACTGATGGAGCCAAGGAGCCCTGCCATCCTGCCTGCGGCTGACACCGATGGAGCTGGAGGAAGAGTGGCGTGCGAGGCGCACGTGTGCTCGGGCTCAGAAGATGAGTCACCGCTGCGAGCCCAAGCACAGAAGACACAGGCGCGGCAGGGAGAAGCTGTACCGCAGGCACCAGCAGCCCCGTCCTCACACACAGACACAGTGATCGGAGGTGAGAGGAGAATGGGAGCAGGTGCTGGTGACCTGTTGTTCTGCAGGGCCCAGGTGCGGGGGCTTCAGGGAGAGCTGGGGAGTGGGGCCAGAGCCAGAGGGGGGAGCAGCGACAACAGCCTCTTCTTGGGAGCTACACGACCCCCAGGAGGACCTGGATATAGAGGAGGAACCCATGACCTGTGTGTGGCTGCCAATGAGTCCTGGGGGATACCCCAGAGGGAAATACCCCCTCCATCCCCGGATCGGTGGTCCACCGGATCCTCCTGGGCAGAGAGCCCACCTGCCGCAGGCAGGGACCTAGATGGGGGCCCATTGCTCCCCGTGACTGGGGGTCCCAGGGTGCTGGGGTCGCCACCAATTTGTCATACATCTCTGCCACAAGTATGGGACAATATAAAGAACCCCCAAAACCCACAAACGCTAACTTATGGTCCAGCCTTGCAAGATTCTATCTATACATACCCCACTATTCCTCACGCTACTACCTCAAGAGAAGAGGACCGCCCGGCAACCCTGGCAGATCTGAGGGCATTGTTGCAAGCAATCCCCACCAAGAAAGACATTGCAGCACTGGCCAATCAAGTAGTGGCGGAGTGTAAGCAGGAATTTATCCAGCTGCGGCAGGATCTCTCATCACTTACTAACAGAGTTGACACCCTGGAGGAGCAACAATCAAATTCCCAGATGTCCATTCAATCTATTCAGGAGACTGTAGAAAACCAATCCAAGCAATTATTTGCCCTTCAACAACATGTGGACGACCTAGAAAACAGAAATAGACGTAACAATTTACGAGTTAGAGGGCTCCCGGAATCTATTGCTGCCCCTGATATTCCTGCTGCTCTCCGTGTCATTTTTAACGACCTGCTGAAGAGACCACCGGGAGCTACCCTTGAACTTGATAGAGCCCACAGGGCTTTACGCCCGCCAGATCCAAATGACTCCCGCCCGAGAGACAGTGTATGCAGAGTTCATTTTTTCGCTATCAAAGAGGCCATTCTACAAGCAGCCAGGAGGAAGAAGAATCTGTCATACAATGCCTATACCATCCGCATAATGCCAGACCTTTCACGACACACTCTAGCCCAACGTGCGACTCTTAAGCCCCTTCTTGATGTCCTAAAAGAGAGGGGTCTACCGTTCCGGTGGGGATTCCCATTTTCCCTCTCGGTGCAGAAGGACTCCCGATGGATGGTCCTACGTTCCCCAGAAGACCTCCCGGCTTTTACTGACAGTCTGAATTTGCCTACAATCTCTATTGCAGCATGGCCAACCACCCTACTCCAGCCTTGGGTGCCCAGGGAACGATTGGTCTCTTCCAGACCTTCTCCCCCTTCCGAGTCCAACAGGGGGCTACCTCCAAGAGGAGAACGGGGCCGCAGGGCTGGCCGTCTGCGGTAACCAATATGGAGGAAACTAATAGCTGGAAACCAATAGCTGGATGCGTCCATATGACCTACTTTTTACAGTATTTTTGGTTGCTGGACTTCCACATGTTATATTCTAGTCTATTCATAGCCCGTATTACATAAGCATTTGTCACTTCTACCGGTGTCTATGGTTATCTTTAATGTATTTGAGTTTACATGGAGCTTGGCTCGGTTATGTCTGACATCCTTTATCCCCAAATAGGTTGGGATCCCCTGTCCTGCCTAGATGAGGCGGATATGTTCCCTAGGAACGGTTGTTCAGATTTAGTCTGTTGTGCTAGGCTTTTTTTGCCTGTTGTTCTTCTTGTTCTCTTCCTTCCTTACCCGTTACATTGTGTATCCCCTGAATCTTTTTTTCCCTCTATCTTCTGCGGCTGGGATGATCGTGTGCGACTCACTTTCTTATATATTTCTAATATCTTATTTTTTTTATATAGATGGCAGACCTAACCATCGCTTCTTTCAACACCAGAGGCCTCAATGTCCCGGAGAAAAGGTCACAGATACTGTATCATCTTCATAAAAGGAAGGTGAGGATAGCGTGTCTCCAGGAGACACACTTCAAACAAGGGCATGCCCCTGCCCTTAAAAATAAATATTACCAGACGTGGGTGTCCTCGGACAACCCTGAATCCCGCTCTAAAGGGGTGGCGATAGCCATCCATAAATCCCTCCCACATCAGATCCTAAAGTGCACGACAGATAGTCTGGGAAGATACATAATCCTTTCGCTGAGGGTGGGGACCCATATCTTCACAATAATGAATGCATACGCCCCAAATCAAAGACAGGACACTTTTATTTCCCGTTTAATCGACGTCGCGATCCCCCTGATACAGGGCATGGTGATTTTGTGCGGTGACCTTAATGTCACCCTAGATCCTACCTTAGATAACTCAAAGGGGAAATCTAGCATTGCATACACTACCATTAAACGTATTAAAAAAGCGTTATTGCGCATTCAATTGTTCGACACCTGGAGAATACAGCACCCATCGGATAGAGACTATAGTTTCTATTCCCACATCCAGGATTCCTATAGTCGTCTTGATTACATACTAATACAGCACAACGCGCTCCCTTGGGTCCGACACACAATAATGGATAACATATTGTGGTCAGATCATGCACCGGTTTATTGCACGATCGAGATCCCCTCTCTTTCGACCCCTAGGGGGTCATGGCGGCTGAATGAGTCGTTGCTACTGGATGAGCTTTGTGTTTCTGATGTCCAGACCTCTATTGTGGGGTTCATGGAAGACCACTCGGCGGATGACACAGCCCCCACTTATAAGTGGGAAGCATTGAAATGTGTCCTACGAGGTATTTTTATTAAGCATGGGTCCCGAATCAAGAAAGGGAAGGCCCAGGATATGGTAAAAGCCCTACATAGGGTCTCTGAACTAGAGCTCATCCACAAGCGAGCCTTATCGGCCACAAATTTACAAGCCAGGTTCGAGGTTAAGAAATTGCTTGATTCCTCATATCAACGTCTAATGCAGGTGGGAAAGGGGAGGTTTTATGAGTTTGGGGATAAACCCGGTAAACTGTTGGCAAACGCGCTGAGGGAGGAGAGAGCACATACCCTTATTCCCTGCATTAAGAATTCACGCGACGAATTACTTTACGCCACCCCAGACATCTCAAACACATTCCACAAATATTATTCCAAGTTATATAATATACCTGCTGAACCCTCTGAGTCAGGGGATGGGTGTCCTTCAATGCCCTCACCTTTTAGATGTCTCGATAGATCTGTAATCAATAACTTGGAGAGCCCGTTTCTACTGGAGGAT
Source organism: Anomaloglossus baeobatrachus (assembly GCF_048569485.1). Lineage (NCBI taxonomy): Eukaryota > Metazoa > Chordata > Amphibia > Anura > Aromobatidae > Anomaloglossus > Anomaloglossus baeobatrachus. Next base: position 102,987,144 of record NC_134363.1, read on the forward strand.
TTATTGGCGGTGATTCGTGACACTCCTGGCAAGAAAAGTCCTGGCCCTGATGGGCTCCCTGCTAAATTTTATAAATCATTTGCAGAACAATTAGCGCCCTTAATGCTCCTTTCCTTTAACTCAATTTCGGAATCTGTCCCCTTTCCGCCCCAGTCCACCACGGCTCATATTTCGCTGCTCCGTAAAGCCGGTAAAGACCCCATGGCGTGTAGTAGCTTTAGACCGATATCGCTTCTTAATGTAGATTTAAAAATCTATGCCAAGCTTTTGGCAAATAGACTCGGCCCCCTGCTCCCTGATTTGATCCACCTGGATCAAGTCGGGTTTGTCCCTGGAAGAGAGGCAAGGGACAACACCATAAAAACTCTGGATTTAATTCAACACGCACACACTAAAAAACTCCCCTTGATGTTGCTGTCTTTGGATGCTGAGAAGGCTTTCGACAGAGTTTCCTGGCAGTCACTTTCTCAGACCCTAGAACATTTAGGCCTGGGACCGTTTTTTTCGTCTAAAATTATGACTTTATATAATTCTCCGACTGCCCACCTCAAGATTAATGGCACTCTGTCGAGACCCTTCTCCATTCGAAACGGGACCCGGCAGGGATGTCCCCTGTCTCTGCTGCTATATGTTCTAGTTATGGAGCATTTGTTGTCGGCCATCCGAGCGGACCCGGACATACAGGGCATCAAGATCGCCAGCCGGGAGCATAAGTGCGCTGCCTTCGCTGACGATCTTCTCTTATACCTGTGTAACCCCACCACATCCCTCCCGTCCTTAATGCAGGTGTTAGACCGTTTTAGCAAGTGGTCCAATTTTAAAATCAATTTTGATAAATCAGAGGCCCTAAATATATCCTTACCCCAATCAACTGTGAATGTTATAAAGCCAAACTTTCCTTTCAGATGGCCACCTCACGGTAGTATTGGATATTTAGGCATCAAAATCCCTTCTGACTTGTCTAGGCTCTTTCAACTAAACTACCAAAGTTTCCTGGCACGGCTCGAGGGGGATTTCGCTGTGTGGCATAGGGGCACCCTCTCATGGTTTGGCAGGATTAGTGCACTTAGAATGACGGCTCTGCCAAGACTGTTATATTTGATACAGACGGTCCCGGTCTATGTTCCAGCGACCTACTGGGCCAAGATGCAACGCTTACTTGGTCGCTTTGTTTGGTCAGGAAAGCGTGCCCATATAGGGGGTGGCATCTTGACTAGGACTAAGGGTGCGGGGGGAACGGGATTGCCCGACTGCAGAAGGTATTACCTGGCAGCCGCCCACGCCAGGGTCCTTGACTTTTTACATAACTCTGGTTCTAAGCTTTGGGTTAGCCTGGCACAGAGTATGTGCCCCTTATCATTACTGACGTTGCCCTGGACCTGGCCGTCCCTCACCAAGCATAAGATTGAGATGTCATATAGTACTAAACAAACATTGAAAACGGTCCACTCTGTGTCATCACACAATCTCCTGATCCGGCCTAGAGGGCCTCTTATGCCACTGACCGATAACCCGGAGTTTTTGCCGGGAGCATCATCAAACAATTTTCTGGGAAGCACGAAACTGAATCCTTTGAGACTAAATCGGGTGGCCCCAAGGGGGTCCCTCCTCCCACTACAGGAGTTGACAGAGAGCCTTAATTTCAAACTGCGATTCCATTTCGAATATGCCCAACTCAAACACTTCTTGACCTCACAAGACACTGTCGTAGCCCATCCATCACCCCAAACGCCCTTTGAAGACCTGTGCATTGGCCCCTCTGATACGCGCCATGCAATTTCAAGAGTGTATAGGATTATGACGAATGCAGCAGAGGCGTCACCTCCTCGCTTTTGTAAAGCATGGGAGTCAGAGCTTAATCAAATGATTTCCGAGAGTCAATGGAAGCGTTGTTTCCGCCTGACCCACAGGTCCGTGGTTGCCACTAGGATGCAAGAAACCAGCTATAAAATACTTTCCAGGTGGTACAGGGTGCCGGCGACCCTCCATGCATGGTGCCCCGAAATACCTGACACTTGCTGGCGATGTGGAGCCCAAGGTGGCACCATGTCCCACATCTGGTGGCATTGCTCGGGCCTGTCGGCCTTTTGGAACAAAGTACTGGCAGCTATACAAGAGGCCACGGGGATCGTAGTCCCCAGTCGCCCGGAGGCAGTTTTATTGTATATCTGTAACATAGCGGAAAAGGTTTTTAAGAAATCTATCTTGGGTCACCTTCTTCAGGCCGCTAAGACAGTGATTCCTCGGCGTTGGAAAGACTCTAACCCTCCGACGTTCGACGAATGGGTAACTGAGGTAAATGTGATTCACCGCATGGAAAGGGTGATGGCCCAGTCACGTGGGCAAACAGTGGAGACAGCCACCAAGTGGTTCCAGTGGGAATTTTTCCTATCTAGTAAAAAATTTCTGGACCTAATCTAACCTCCGAATCGGGGACACTCTGGTTTCTTCTTTGTCGATCAGTTTATGTCACACTTTCAACAAATCTTAGCTCAATAAGCATGGTATCAGTCCCGGTCGCCTCACCCTACTCTCATTCTCCTTTTTATCTCTTCTTCTCCTTTTCTGACCTAATCTTTCTTCTCTGGATCTTAGGCCTTTACCTCCTTTTGTTGTTTTACCATTATTTAAGGTCTTAAATGATTATCTATGTACCATCTTTACCATCCATGGATTATTCCCAAACCCATGAAGGCTTGGTGTTGTATTGACTTTTGATTTGCATCATTGATATAACATGGATGAGTGTTTTAATATTGTATTCCTTTGAAAATCAATAAAAATTTTAAATTGGAAAAAAAAAGGCAAATTGGACATAATTTCACATAAAACCACAAAAAAGGCTGGACAAAATTTTTGGCACCTTTCCAAATTTCTATGTAAACAACTTTGTTTCAAGCATATGATGCTCACTGTGGTAAGTAACAGGTGTGGGCAATATGAAAATCACACCTGAAACCAGATGAAAAGAGAAGTTAACTCAATCATAACATTTTGTTTCTGTCTTGGCCACACTAAGCATGGAACACAACAAGAGGGGCTGTCTGTCTGAGGACTTGAGAACCAAAATTATTGCAAAATATCATCAATGTCAATGTTACAAGTAATCTCCAGAGATCTTGGTGGCACGGTAGCTAATCTCCCTGGACATAAACAACATTGAAAACTTGAGGAAAGATTAGAACGCAGGATCATCCAGATGGTGGATGAGCAGCCCCAATCAAGTTCTAAAGAAATTCAAGCTGTCCTGCAGGCTCAGGGTTCAGTAGTGTCAGTGTGAACTATACATCAACATTTTAAGGAAATGAAATGCTATGAAAGGAGACCCAGGAGGATCCCACTGTTAACATAGAGATGTAAAATAGTTAGACTACGGCTTGCCACAATGTACATGAGTATGCCAAAATCCATCTGGTAAAGAGTCTTGTGGACAGATGATACCTACAAAGAAAAGAAGGCCTACAAAGAAAAGAAGGCTTACAAAGAAAAGAACACACAGTACCTATAGTAAATTATGGTGGAGATTCAAAGCTGTTTTGGGGTTGTTTAGTTGACTCTGCCATTGAGTGCCTTGACCGTGTGCAAAGCATCATGTAATCTGAAGACTACCGAAAGATTTTGGGTTTCAATGTAGTGCCCAGTGTTGGAAAGCTGGGTTTGCGCGCTAGGTCATGAGTCTTCCAGCAGGACAATGACCACAACATACTTCAAGAAGCCCCAGAAATGGATGGAACTAAACCACTGGAAAGTTCTAAATTGGCAGCAATGAGTCCCGATCTAAATCCCATTGAACACCTGTGGAGAGATCTTAATATTGCTGTTGGGAAAAGGCACCTTCAAATATGAGACACCTGGAGCAGTTTGCAAGAGATGAATGGTCAAAAATTCAAGTTAAAAGGTATAAGAAGCTTGTTGATAGTTATAGGAAGATTAATTAAAGTTATTTATTTCAAATATATGCTAACCAGGCTATGATTAAGAGATTATTTCTCGAAACATGTAAACCAGAACCAGGTGTGCGTTTGTCTGTCTGCTCCATGTTCACAGTTTGTATTTTTAATATGGATTAACTGAATTAATTTTCAGTGCTTGATCTTTTTCTGTTTCTCTTTGTTCTCTTGGGAGTTTTTTTTGATCCATGTATGTTTTGCAGGTGAACTGGTTTCCCCTTTTTCTCCAATAATGAGTACATCCCTCATACTTTTGTAAATATTTTATTATATATCTTTTTATGGGATAACACTGAAAATATGACACTTTGATACAATGTACAGTAGTCAGTGTATAGCTTGTATAACTGTAAATTTGGTGCTCTCTAAATAATTCAATACACAAACATTAATGTATATACCAGCTGGCAACAAAAGTGAAAATGGCCGAATTGTGCCCAATTAGTCATTTTCCCATCCCGGTGTCATGTGACTCATTAGTGCTACAAGGTCTCAGGTGTGAATGGGAAGCAGGTGAGTTACATTTGATGTTATCGCTCACACACTCCCTTATACTGGTCACAGGAAGTTCAACATGGCTCCTCATGGCAAACAGTTCTCTGAGCCTCTGAAAAAAAGTACTGTTGCTCTACATAAAGATGGTCTAGGCTATAAGAAGATTGCCAACACTCTGAAACTGAGCGCAGCATGGTGGCCAAGACCATACAACAGTTCTACTCAGAACAGACCTCACCATGGTCAACCTTCAACCAAAGATGGTGAATGCCCGTGCGCAGCATCATATAGAGAGTTTGTCTTCTCAAAATAGATTTATGAGTGCTACCAGCATTGCTGCAGAGGTTACAGGGGTGAGGGGTCCGCCTGTCAGTGCTTAGACCATAAGCACCAACACTGCATTAAATTGGTCTGCATGACTGTCCTCCCAGAAGGAAGTCTCTTCTAAAGATGTTGCTAAAGAAAGCTGACAAACAGATTTGCTGAAGACAAGCAGACTAAGGACATGGATTACTGCAACAATGTCCTGTAATCTGATGAGAAATATATTAACTTATTTGGTTCAGATGGTGTCAAGCGTGAGTGGTGGCAACCAGGTGAGGAGTACAAAGACATGTGTGTCTTTCCTACAGTTAAGCATGGTATTGGGAGCGTCATGGTTTTACTGCCGGCTGTGGCTAGCTGCAGTTCAATGAGGAAACTATGATTAACAACATGTACTGTGACATATTGAAGAATATCATGATCCCCTCCTTCTGGAAACTGGGCCACAGGGCAGTATTCCAACATGATAATGACCCCAAACACACTTCCAAGATGACCCCTGCCTTGCTAAAGAAACCGAAGGTAAAGGTGCTGGACTGGCCAAGCATGTCTCCTGACCTATACTCCACGGAGCATCTGTGGGGCCTCCTCAAATGGAAGATGGAAGAGCGCAAGATCTCTAACATCCACCAGCTCCGTGATATTGAGGATATCATGGAGGATGGAAGAGGATCCAGCAGCTCCTTTTGAAGCTCCAGTGAATATGCCGAAGAGAGTTAAGTCAGTACTTGAAAATAATTGTGGCCACACAAAATATTGACAGTTTGGGCACAATTTAACCATTTTCACTTAGGGTGTACTCACTTTTTTCCCAGTGGTTTAGACATTAACTGCTGTGTGTTATTTAGGGGGCAGCAGATTTACACTGTTATACAAGCTGTGCACTGTTGACTCGCCCCAGGGCTATGGGGTACTCTGTCCCGGGCCGTATATGTACGGGGACAGTTCACTGGGTGGCCATTGCCCGGTTCCGTGACCCTGGGGGTCGTTTGAAAGGGGGTTATTTACAGGGGAGAAATAAAGTTTTTGTTGTGGCGCCACTTGCGGGTTGCGGCTAGATAGATGAGCCGCCGCTGCACAGTCTCTCACCGCTTGGGCTGATGTTAATGGCTGCCTGGATGTTGGGCCCTCCGCAAGTAAGGCCGGAGCGCCAGGGGGTAGGTGATAGAGTTAGGCGCGGAAAGAAGGTAGGCCACACAAGGAATTGCACTGTAACTGGTTTTCTTTACTCACAGTGATATGATGGCTGGTACCCTGAGGAAGGCTGGTCCTCACCATTGGTCCCCTTAGTCCCAGTGCCGGTTTGGTAACCTGTTGGCTTCTTTCCCCTGCACCTTTCTCTAGTTGGTGGGTCCCCGTGGCTTGGAGCGTCTGGGGGTCCCCTACTGGTAGTCTCTCAGTCTTCAGTCCATACGGCGGGCAGTTTGAACCCTGTAGGGTCGGTGTTCCGTTCCGGTCCCTGGCTCTCCCGTCACTGCTGGTGCCTCCGGACTTTACGGTCACTGAGGTCCTGGATGGTCCCCTCACTGTGCAGATTTTATCAGGTCTGCCTGGAGCGTTTGTCTGACCTAGGGCTCTGTACCCCGTCGGTGCTATGGTTCCGAGAGTACTCCACCATACTCCTTTGGCAACCACACTCATGCGCCTGACAGGTCACTGTTACACATTAGGCAAACATAAATGATGAAAGGGCACCACTCGTTGGGATCTCCTGATATATGAAAGTAACCATGCAAAAAAGAGAAAGATATACCAAAAAATGGGATCACCAACACAATATTAGAATCGTAGAAAAATATTTTTATTATTACTGAAAAAGTGTGGACAGATCACGGCCCCAGGAAAAACAAGGGCACACGTACAAACAGTTAAAAACATTTAAAAAGCCGAAAATGGCATGGTTCCCCAACACACCAACCTCCAATGTATGAATACAGAAATATATAGAGTACCTCTTATATGGAATATGAACAATGACCCTCCATATAATAAAGCTGGTACAAATAAAGCCACTGGTATGTGAATAACTTGCTTCACAGAATGGGAAAAGGGGGGGAGGGGGGGGGTTGTGGTACATATAGGTCACATATAGGTCACATATAACACCATACAAGACATGTAATCATTAGAGACAAAATAATTTTGTACGTTAGTAGACCTGTAAACCCCACGCCGGGTACCCGAAATATTAAATCAAGGTAGAATAAATAGTGTGGACGTCCACAAAATGGCTAAGGCTAAGTTCACACTTCAGTTGTTTTGCATCAGTCACATGCGTTGCTTGACGCATGTGACTGATGCGTTGTACAACGGATGACAACGGTGACAAAGAAAAGAATTTCTTTGTCGGACTCCGTTGTATGCTGGGGGCGGAGTTCGGGGGGCGGAGCTGAGGACGTCAGTGCCGCGGTCTGCATGGCTGGGGACAGGTGAGTGAGTGTGTGTGTGTGTGTGTGTGTGTGTGTGTGTCTACATGCGTGTGTACACATGCGGAGTGCGGGAGGGGGCAGAGCTGAGTGGTGAAGTGTCGGCCTCCTTGCACACTGTATCCCGGGTAAATATCGGGTAACTAAAAGCAAAGCACTTTTTGCTTGGTTACCCGATATTTATCTTGGATACCAGCTTAGCGCGGGCTCCGTGCACCCGTAACCACTGTAAATATCGGGTAACTAACCAAAGCGCATTGCTTGGTTACCCGATGTTTATCCTGGTTACGGGGGTGGGGAGCCAGAGAGTGCATGCGCAGCAAAATCCTACGGATCGCGCTGCTCAAAAAACGTTACATGCTGCATTGCTCCCGCCCGGCGGTCAGTTAAAAAACGACTGACCGCGACGCAGCGGATGCAACACAGCATCATCAGTCACAATCCGTCACTAATAGAAGCCTATGGGGGAAATCAGGATTCCTGCAAAATATTTTGCAGGATACCGTAATTCCTCAAGGCTACGGATTGTGACTGATGCAAAACAACTGAAGTGTGAACTTAGCCTAATATATATCATGAAGCAAGAATATTACATATAAATACCATTCAATGCATGTCAAGTCTGGGGTACATCAAGTGTGGATATAAACACCTGGGTCATCTAGTCCATAGCACTAACCTGTCAGTGGTTATGCCATGGAGCGATGACAAGCTAGAGGACCGGCCCCAGATAACCAGTGCAAGGGCAACAATTCACGCTAGGGAGATGCAAAATCAAAGCAGGGATGTGAAAAACCTGCAGGATGACATACTCACACCTAGCACGGCGCAACAATACCAGGGGGAGGGAAAGAGGAGGTACAGGAAGAGGAGGCAGGAGGCGTGTGACCCCACGCGTATCGCCACTAGCGTGTGGCTTCCTTAGGGGAGAGAGAGTGTGATATGTGACCTATATTTACCACATAACCCCCCCCCCCTTTTCCCATTCTGTGAAGCAAGTTATTCACATACCAGTGGCTTTATATGTACCAGCTTTATTATATGGAGGGTCATTGTTCATATTCCATAGAAGAGGTACTCTATATATTTCTGTATTCATACATTGGAGGTTGGCGTGTTGGGGAACCATGCCATTTTCGGCTCTTTAAATGTTTTTAACTGTTTGTACGTGTGCCCTTGTTTTCCCTGGGGCCGTGATCTGTCCACACTTTTTCAGTAATAATAAAAATATTTTTCTACGATTCTAATATTGTCTTGGTGATCCCATTTTTTGGTATATCTGTCACTGTTACACACTCCCATCAATACGGTTACATCTAATAATAATAATTAATAATTTTATTGATTTATATAGCGCTATTAATTCCACAGCGCTTTACATATATTGGCAATACTGTCCCCATTGGGGCTCACAATCTAGAGACCCTATCTGTATGTCTTTGGAGTGTGGGAGGAAACCAGAGTACCCGGAGGAAACCCACACAATCACGGGGAGAACATACAAACTCCTTGCAGATGGTGTCCTTGGTGGGATTTGAACCAAGGACTCCAGCGCTGCAAGACTGCAGTGTTAACCACTGAGCCACCCGTCTGTCTCCTTTCACTTCCACTTACTGACTGTCTGACCCCTCCTCACTGGTTGTCATCTAGTGGACTGGATCGGCTCCACCCCTAGGTGGCCATCCATTGGGTCCAACGCTAGTCTGTCACCAGTCTTTGGGGAAAGGGAAAAACAGGGATTATCATGTGTTTTGGTGTTACCGGCAATAGTCTTCCAGGTCCTGGGGGTAGGCCCTGCATCTTTGACAGGATGCAGTACCTTGTAGCTTCTGATGGCTTCAGGGGAGATACACTGTCACTGTACATTGTATCAAAGTGTCATATCTTCAGTGTTATCCCATGAAAAGATATAATAAAATATTTACAAAACTGTGAGGGGTGTACTCACTTTTGTGATATACTGTACATTATCTGGCAACTGTTCTGTGTACAATTAAAGTGTTTAGAGCTATTAGTCAAGTTGATCATAAAACTAGTGCTGGCTACACACCTAAAAAAGTTAACTCAACTTTCTCATTTTAGTGGTATTGACCAACATCCTAAGGTTTATTGGGGCCTCACAAATGCCCCCAATAGTGGATTTAAAGATAAAGATTGAATTCAACAAGCACAATGACTTCCTCCTCTGGGAAAATAGCCCCTGGTAGAAACTCATTCCACACTTCAAAATGGTTTTCTCATTCTCTCTCTGAAGGATCGTGCTGTTCCCCGCCTCCCAATCTCCTGCCTTCTGGTTGGCAGTGCACTGATGATGATGGACATGGTCGCGACGCTGGTTCAAACTATGCGCTCTCCTGTGCTACAAATAGAAGCATCTTTGCCTTTTCATGCTCTGAGAATTTCAGGTACACTGAAGCTAGCCAGATCCAGTAATTCTGAAAACTTCAGACTGAATGGAGACCACAGCGGAGCCATGGGCAAAGTGACCCATGACTCACTTTGGAGGGCAACTAGGAGTTAACCATGGAGAAGAAAAAAAAGTGCTGGTTCTTGGGAGGTCAAAAGTTTAGGGGGTTGGTATGGAAGCAAGAGGGGGTGGTTTGAGTCTGTAGGGGTATATAGAGTCAAGGAGGGGGGTGGAGACTACCATTGCGGCGCAGGTGGCCACAAAGGAAAGGTCCTGCCCTCCCGCCCCTCTGATTGTGTGTGGGTTGCTGGGAATGCCATGTCGCATTCAATAACTGTGGTTGTCATTTCAGCCGCCGGTAGTGAGGTGGGTTCTTGGAGTTGGTGGTAAAATAGTGGTGGGGTTATACATCAGGTGGATGGTAACCCCCTCCTCTTTTCCTTTTGGAATGGTAATTATCTGGCGGACTTTGGGCTCTCCAGGGTGGGGTCCCCTGGGAGTTGGTGTTAGGCCCGTTTCACACGTCAGTGAAAAACACTCACATTCTTCACTGACGTGTAAAACACGCACATGTCCCTCCGTGTTCCGTGATTCACGGCACACGTGGGTTGTCCATGTGCAATCCGTGATTGCATATGGACACTACTCACCTGCCCCCGCTCCTGCTGTCCATGGTGAAGTCTCTGGCTCTGCAGCGTCCGCCCACCGCTCTCAGCAGCTACTTCCTGGTCGGCTATTCCTCCTCTCATGAATATTCATGAGCCAGGCAGGAGCTGCCGAGAGCGGAGGCTGCAGAGCGAATCGCAGGCAAGGTAAGTTGAAAATATTTAATATGTCCGTGATTTTCTGGTACGTGTTTCACGGATCACACACGGATCACACCATAGTGTGATCCGTGGGTCATCAGTGATGCCAGAAAAAAACTGACTTGTCTCCGTGCAGAATCACGGCCATGCGTGTACGCTGCACGGAGACACGTTCAGTGAAAAATCACTGATGTGTGCGCAGACCCATTGATTATAATGTGTCTGCGTATGTCAGTGACGTACCAGAATCACTGACATGTGAAGGGGGCCTAAGGGAAATATTTTTTCTGGTAAGTGGTATCCCGAGCTGGTAGTTGCGGCTGGGGGCAATGCCGGAAGCTTTTACCAATATTATTGCAATGTCCGCCAGATTGTTTGGAGCTCCAAGAACCCTCCTCGCTAAGGCTACTTTCACACATCAGTTTTCTGCATTTCATGCAAATCTATGGGGATAAAACGGATGTGGTACCGGATCTGTTTTACCCGTTTTTTCCGGATTGTACCTGATGGAAAAAAACTGATGTGTGAAAGTAGCCTAAAGGCTACTTTACACACTGCGATATCGGTCCCGGGGTACCCGCCCCCATCTGTTGCGCGACACGGGCATATCGCTGCCCGTGCCGCACAACATCGCCCAGAGCCGTCACACATACTTACCTGTCCGGCGACGTCGCTGTGACCGGCGAACCGCCTCCTTTCTAAGGGGGCGGTCCGTGCGGCGTCACAGCGACGTCACTGAAACGTCACTGAACCGCCGCCCAATAGCAGCAGAGGGGCGGAGATGAGCGGGACGTAACATCCCGCCCACCTCCTTCCTTCCGCATAGCGGCCGGGAGGCAGGTAAGGAGAGCTTCCTCGCTCCTGCGGCGTCACACGCAGCGATGTGTGCTGCCGCAGGAACGAGGAACAACCTCGTTACTGCTGCAGTAACGATAATTGAGAATGGACCCCCGTGTCGCTGATTAGCGATTTTGCACGGTTTTGCAACGATGCAAAATCGCTTATCGGTGTCACACGCAACGGCATCGCTAATGCGGCCGGATGTGCGTCACAAAATCCGTGACTCCAACGACTCCGCATTAGCGATGTCGCAGCATGTAAAGCCCGCTTAAGGCTACTTTCACACATCAGTTTTCTGCATTCAGGCACAATCCTTTGTTTTTAACGGATCCGTTATGCCGGATGCGTAAAAAAACGGATCCGTTGGATCCGTTTTCCATCCGTTTTTGCATCCGTTTTGTCCGTTTTTTTGATGGATCACTTTTTTTAATTAATTTGGTGCATGCGCAGTTTACAAAAACGGATCCGGCAGCCGCATCCATTTTTTACTGCATTGCGCCGGATTCGGCGTCCATAGGCTTTCATTGTAAAACACGCCGTATCGCGCCGGATCCGGCGCAATGCGGTTTTTTTGCCGGACAAAAAACGTTGCAAGACACGTTGCCTCCGGCCGCCGCTTTGATTATTTTGCCGCATCCGGAAAAAAACGGATGCAACGCAAAGCCATCAGGTACAATCCGGTAACAATGCAAATCTATGGGGATAAAACGGATGCGGTACCGGATCCGTTTTACCCGTTTTTTTCCGAATTGTACCTGATGGAAAAAAACTGATGTGTGAAAGTAGCCTAAAAGAAAATTATTTACTGTTTTTGTTTGTTTAATAAAGGCCAATTTGGCCAAATTATCCAAGCAGGTGTCCTGTGTTTATTGGGGGAAATTCGTGGAAAATGGGTAAAGGTATGGGGGGTGGGGTGAGGACTTTTGGTTAAAGATGGGGAGGAAGCATCTACAATAGTGCAGTCTTGAGATATACAGTACTTACAGTGCAAGCTGTATAGCAAAGAGCTGGTAAGCACAAGCTCCTCATCTAGGAGTTGCTGGAAGCCTAATCCACAAGCCATAAACTATAGAATTAAAAAATCTTTGATTCTGTTCTTTGAGAACTTTGTAATAATATTTGCAAAGTTGTTTGCTTTTAGAAGCAGTTTGCCATTGTACCCATTAAAAACGATGAGGCAACTACAATAATGGAACCCACAGCAACTTCAAAATCAGGTCTTTGAAATGGAGCAGAGGAGGACTCGGCTACTTCCAGTAGTGCAAAATAAAAGGAAAAGCCCAGCTCACCGCATTGTGACAAGCCCTCTTGTTAAGAGCACGGATCCATTTGACAAAACGTGTAAACATGATGAGAAAAAAATCCAAGTCCAGCTTCACTAACCATAGGCTTCATTATTATAGAATCACAAAAAATATAACATACACGCCACGTCCCCTATGATGCCTCTACTAGTTTCTGGTGTCAAGCACCCATAGTCATGACTATGATTCTAATAATAAAGAAGCCTACAGTTAGTAGAGCTGGACCTGGATTTTCTTCTTATCATATTTACAGTAGTACTATAGACAAAGAATAAAGCAGTGGTCGAGCATGCACATCTCCATTCTATTTAAGACTTGCTCTGCAGAGGCCATTTTTAAGGTCCTAGTGGTCAGGCTCCAAGTGATTAGCTAACACAGATGGAGATTAACCTGTTATTTTGAAAAGCCCCCTGTAAATACACAAGGCAAATAGCCATAAACTGAACAATCATATGGACAACAGCCATCGTAAGTCATATGTCCCATAGGTGGGAAGCCACATGGCAACAGGTCATCCATGACTACATTATTTGCAGGTAAGGCTACTTTCACAGATCAGTTTTTTGCCTGATGCGATGGATGCATCGCAGATTGTGGCACAACTGATGGGACGGATCTGTTAAAAAAAACTGATCCGTTGTAGCAGTGGCTGCGGGTAACCTGAGTGATGTCACCGCTGACAATGCAACATACTTCTGTTGCTCTGTGGAGCTCACAGTGAACGGCGGTATTCTACGGCCGCTCCTGTCAGCTTCCAATGTAGCAGAGCTGAAAGCGTCGTAGGACCTTGTGTGGATTATGCCGGACCTGGAGGGGTATTTGGGGATTAATAAAGTGGTGAAAGAGGGTGTTTTTTTGTCTTTTATTTTAAATAAAGGATTTTTCGGTGTTTGTGTTTATTTACTTTTACTACAGTTTAGTGATGGGGGGGTGTCTCAGACACTTGCTATCACTAAGCTAGAACTTAGTGGCAGCTATGGGCTGCCATTAACTCCTTATTACCCCGACTGCCACTGCATCAGGGCAATCGGGATGAGCCGGGTAGAGTCTCAGGACTGTCGCATCTAATGGATGCAGCATTTCTGGGCAGCTGCTGGTTGATATTTTTAGGCTGCGGGGCTCCCCATAGCATGGGGCTCCCCATCCTGAGAATACCAGCCCTCAGCCGTGTGTCTTTACCTTGGCTAGTATCAAAATTGGAGGGGACCACACGCCATTTTTTTAAATTTATTTATTTTACTGCAAGATATAGACCCGCCCACTGGCGACTGTGATTGGTTGCAGTCAGACAGCTGTCACTCAGCGTGGGGGCTCGTCTGACTGCAACCAATCACAGCCACCAGTGGGTAGGGGAAGCAGTGAATACGAGATGGAATAATGAGCGTCCGGCATTTCCAAAAGCAGGAGAATCCGCCGGAGCAGTGTGACAGCTGTGCAGCGCTGCGCCGGTGAGCGGTCAGGGGGGAGTATGAGAGGGGGTGAGAGGGAGAGACCGACCAACAGAGAAAGAGAGATCGACAGAGAGAGACCGACATCGACAGAGAGAGAGACCGACATCGACAGAGGGAGAGAGAGACCGACCAACAGATAGACAGACAGAGAGAGACCAAAAATGAAGTTACATCTCTTCGGAGCATGCTCAGTTAAAAAAAACCTGATCCGTTGATGGAATGCATTTTTGCCGCATTACGACGGATCCGGCGCCCATAGGCTTTCAGTATACAATACGCCACACGGCGCCAGATCCGGCGCGGTGCGCTTTTTTGCCGGTGACAAAAAACGTTTCCATTGTGTGACCTTTCCGGCAGCTGGACAAGCAAATTTCGCCATATCCGGCGCACGCCAGATGAAACTTGAGGCCATGCGGCACAATCCAGCGCTAATACAAGTCTATGAGGAAAAACCAGATCTGGCAGCAACAGATGCCAAATCCGTTTGTTCTGGATTGTGCCTGACTGCAAAAAAACTGATGTGTGAAAGAGGCCTACGAGCTTCCAGAATGTGTGCCTGCAGCATCATTTTAATAAGGATATATTGTTGAATAATAACATTTTACTAAAACATCTCATTTCTATGTAAGGAATATTATTCTATTATTCGCAAAACTAGTAAAATAAAATGAAAGTTACCTCCGCATACAGATCCTTTAAAGCACTGAGCTCTGACTCGAAGACACGTCTTACTGTCCAGCAGCGGTCCCTCTATCACAGCTGGAAACACAGTTGTTACAATTCACAAACACATACTGACAGATATTATTTATAGTTATTTTTTTGGTTGTGATGCATTGTAACTATTTATCATTCTACGATGTCACAGTTTTCAATGGTCAGAACTGATGCAATTTAGATTGAAATTATTTCTGATTCTTGTCAAGTTAGTGGCTCTCATGGCCGTACATACTGTGCTAAACTAGCCAATACTTGTCAGATTGTTTTAAGTCTGGGTCACTAATCTATGCCCTGAACAGCATTTGTATTTTACAGACAATTATATTTTTACATAAAATGAAAAATGTGTTATTAGTTGTATTGTTCAAGTTTATTTTGATTTAAACAAAGGGTTTTCTGGAATTGTTACACCTTAAAGGTTTTTTTTTTATCACAAAACACATTTATTATGACAATAAATGTATTATCTCTGGGGTTCTGAAATCTCAGACCCCACTGATCACAGGAGTGGGGGGCCCAAAAGAATGAAGTGATTGAGTCTTATTTCAACTCTATTTTCCAAGGCAATGCTGCTGCTTAAAGCTTATCTTTGCATAGCACTAGTTCAGAAGACAGCATGCTTTCTGGGTTAAAACACAGATGTCAGCAATGTGTCTCTTATCAAGCTTCATGCTGTTTACTTGCAATGATTATTTTAAAACTGGTAGTCAGACATGCCCCCTCCCGTGATTAGCAGCTCACTGTGTATAGACAATGTACACAGAGAGTGTGGGGGGGGCCATCTTTCATAGCTCTGTTATATACTACGTGTAAGACTGGAAGGATGTGAAGAGAAAGGGTTAATCTGTGCTGCCGTAGAAGAAATGACAGTGACACAGTGATCCTGGATCGAGATTTATTAGTCAACGCATTTCAGAGAATGGACATCACCTTCATCAGGACAAAATCACATTTTATGCTACATCTACACCGGTGCAGAATTATTAGGCAAGTTGTATTTTAGAGGATTTTTTTTTATCAACAACTATGTTCTCAATCATCCCAAAAGACTCATAAATATCAAAGCTTAATATTTTTGGAAGTTACAGTGTTTTTTTTAGATTTGGCTATCTTAGGAGGATATCTGTTTGTGCAGGTAACTAACACTGTGCAGAATTCTTAGGCAACTTAATAAAAACTAAATATATTCCAATCTCACTTGTTTATTTTCACCAGGTAAACCAATATAACTGCACAAAATTTAGAAATAAACATTTCTGACATGCAAAAACAAAACCCCAAAAAACTAGTGACCAATATAGCCACCTTTCTTTATAACACTCAACAGCCTACCATCCACAGATTTTGTCATTGCTTGATCTGTTTACGATCAATATTGCGTGCAGCAGCCACCACAGCCTCCCAGACACTGCTCCGAGAGGTGCACTGTTTTCCCTCCCTGTAAATCTCACATTTTATGAGGGACTACAGGTTCTCTATGGGGTTCAGATCAGGTGAACAAGGGGGCCATGTCATTATTTTTTCATCTTTTAGACCTTTACTGGCCAGCCACGCTGTGGAGTAGTTGGATGCATGTGATGGAGCATTGTCCTGCATGAAAATCATGTTTTTCTTGAATGATACCGACTTCTTCCTGTACCACTGCTTGAATAAGTTGTCTTCCAGAAACTGGCAGTAGGTCTGGAAGTTGAGCTTCACTCCATCCTCAACCCGAAAAGGTCCCACTAGTTCATCTTTGATGATACCAGCCCATACCAGTACCCCACCTCCACCTTGCTGGCGTCTGAGTCAGAGTGGAGCTCTCTACCCTTTACTGATCCAGCCTCTGGTCCATCCATCTGGCCCATCAAGAGTCATTCTCATTTCATCAGTCCATAAAACCTTTGAAAAATCAGTCTTAAGATATTTCTTGGCCAAGTCTTGACATTTTATCTTATGTTTCTTGTTCAGAGGTGGTCGTTTTTCAGCCTTCCTTACCTTGGCCATGTCCCTGAGTATGACACACCTTGTGCTTTTTGATACTCCGTAACGTTGCAGCTCTGAAATATGGCCAAACTGGTGGCAAATGGCATCTTGGCAGCGTCATGCTTGATTTTCCTCAATTCATGGACAGTTATTTTGCGCCTTTTTTGCCCAACACGCTTCTTATGACCCTGTTGGCTATTTGCCATGAAACGCTTGATTGTTCAGTGATCACACTTCAAAGGTTTGGCAATTTCAAGACTGCTGCATCCCTCTGCAAGACATCTCACAATTTTGGACTTTTCAGAGCCTGTCAAATCTCTCTTCTGACCCATTTTGCCAAAGGAAAGGAAGTTGCCTAATAAGTATGCACCCCTTATATAGGGTGTTGATGTCATTACACCACACCCATCCTCATTACAGAGATGCACATCACCTGATTTACTTAATTGGTAGTTGGCTCTCAAGCATATACAGCTTGGAGTAGGACAACATGTATAAAAAGTATCATGTGATCAAAATACTCATTTGCCTAATAATTCTGCACACAGTGTAAAACTCTGAGTCAGAAAAGCTGCAGCCAGTAATCTAAGTGATACCTCGTTGGATTCAGGATCTTTATGCCTACATCATGCTGCTCTAAAAGGAGGTAACAAAAACCTGCTGACAGATTACCTTAAAGCTTTTGCTTAACGAATGTAATTTATTATACATGTCTATGCTACACTAGAAGGTTATGTATTAAGCATATAGACTTGGGTGCATAATCACTGTTGACAACATCATGAAAGGGTTAAATGTCTTGGATCTGAGTTCTGTTCAAATAATAATATTGCAGCTAAACATTATCTGTGTATTACAGCTGACACCCACTCTGACTTGAGCCATTCATAGTGATATCATGGCAGATAACTGCTATGTCCAATTACTACTCCACACGGACAAGACATTGACCAAACTGTGTTTAGGGGTAGAATAACAGCTGCTGAGAAATAACACATGTGGATGTCATAAGAATGCTAGGTGAGAAACAAAATGTCACGCTTGCATGACATGGAATACCAAACAGATTTAGTGGTCTAACCTTTCTGGATGAAAATTGGTGCAATTTTTTATATGCAGATCTGATCAAACCCTAATCAAAAAATAGACCGATTTTCATCGGAGTTCTGGATTCTATTTCATCAGTGTTTGATCACTGTTAGGTTTTACAATCAGTGTCTCATCAATTTTTTTTCTCTTACAGAACAAACAGCTGGTGGAAAGTGTTTAACTTCTTCTAACAATCATGACAAATGGGCAGCATGAGGATACATCTAGGATGGCATCCAAGTGACACTTTGTCTTCAAAAACATGAACATGTGAACAGCAGGGGTGTAACGATCGCAGTTGCAAAAATCGCGACCGGGCCCATGATTCAGGAAAACCCGCCGACCCCAATATCTACTTCAGGATGCACATTTACCAGAAATGTATAGTGGCACAGACAGCGTCGGATTGGCTACCGGAGGAATCTCCTGTAATGCCAGGCCTGTATTCAGTTACCTGCTTTGCACTCCTGAGCTCTCAGCTGCAGCCTGGTCTGATCTCAGAGTTTGCAACACTGCACCGTGAGCGCCGAGTGATTGATTCCCCGGTGATTGCGGTTCAGTTTATAACAGCTGCGGACAGGCCGGGCTGATCTCCGGAGTTCAGGTGAGAGCACCGGAGATCAGCCCGGTCTGTCTGCAGCTGTCATGAACGAACCGCAATCGCCAAGGAATCAATCACTCTGCGCTCGCGGTTCAGTCTAGGCTGCAGTCTGGAGCTAAGGTGGGAACTCCGGGGTTCAGTTCAGGTAACTAAATCCAGGCCTGGTATTACAGGAGATTCCTCCGGTAGCCAGTACAACGCTGGGCACAGAGACCTGTCGGTTTCCTACACTGCAATACATGCCAATTAGAGGTCAGTAGCTATATCGGTGTGCCATGGCGCGCACGCCGATGTAAGCTGCCGTCTCCTGAGCTGGCTGCAGAAAATGATGCCACACGGCGGAGGAAGGTGAACAGAATTTTTTATTTGTGCAGATGCAGAATGTGGAACATACACCACGTACCAGGATGGGGGATGTACAGGTATATATAAGGATGGGGCCAAGAATGGGGGCATATATACCAGGATGGGGGACATATAGACCAAGATGAGGGATATTACTACATAATGAAGAGGTCAACACATATGTCTTTATAGGTTCTAAAAAGCTACAATAGCCCATACATGGGACCAACATGTAGGGATTGGGGTTCCAAATCCAAATCTTGCACCGGGGGCCTTCTGACTCTGGTAACGCTACTGGTGAGCAGCCCCATAGAGAATAATGGGTATGAGTTCTATTTGTGAAGAACATAAATAAACTTGGATTTAAAAAAATAACACTTGTATGTTACCTAAGTAGGATATATTTGTTGGTTGATTGCTATTGACAACATGTTTGCTTATCCAGTAATGCACAGTTTACAGTAGGTAATCGTGGATACATTAGCTGTCCTGATTAATCCGTTGTATGCACAGATCTATGTGACTACGTAACTCTATAATCACTTTAGCTGGATAAATATGCCCATGTGTCAATTATCCTGTAATCCCATAAATCAGAAATGAGATATAAAGTTGGTTACTTACAGCAATCCTCGGAACAAGCTGCAAGAGAACATACGTAACATTAAGTTTCTTGCATAACAAAAGAAATCAAATCTGAAGAACATTCACTTGTCTGTCCCCTGGTAAATATTAAAGAAAGGTCTATATAAGAAGCCGGCTTATCTGTGTACAGCTGCTGAAAGATCTGAGGGCAAGTGGATGGAAAGGAAAGATTTTCTGTGGGTACATGCCATACTTTCTTATAAGAGAACATCGGTCACTCCAAGCTCCAGAGTTGTCTCTGAGATTTCCTTATTAGCCCATACAGAATTTTATTTTTTCATGATACAATTACAGCACAAGGAATACATGTGGCTTACTAACTTTGGGGCATAATGTAAATGATTTCAACAATTTTTTATTTATTTATTTATTTTTTAAAGGTGATAACAGATCACAGAAGATGTGACCAAGTTGCTGTGTTGAGTAATGACAACCTGACATAAACCTAAAGCCCGCTTTACACGCTATAATATCTTACGAGGTGTCGGCGGGGTCATGTCGTAAGTGACGCACATCCGGCATCATAAGGTATGTTGTAGCGTGTGACAGCGACGTGCAATTGCGATCGGTTTTTCGTTCAATCGCATGCACGTCGTTCATTCCTGACGAATTGAACGTCAGATTGTTCATCGTACCCGGGGTAGCGCACATCGCAGTGTGTGACACCCCGGGAACGATGAACAGATCTCACCTGCCTCCTGCGGCTCCCGGCCCACAATGAGGAAGGAAGGAGGTGGGCGGGATGTTTACGTCCCGCTCAGCACCGCCCCTCCGCTTCTATTGGCCGGCTGCCACGTGACGTCGTGTGACGCCGAACGTCCCTCCCACTCCAGGAAGTGGACGTTCGCCGCCCACATCGAGGTCGTATGGAAGGTAAGTATGTGTGGCGGGGGTTAATAGTTTGTGCGACACGTTCAACAAATTGAATGTGCTGCACATACGATGGGGGCGTTGCAAATCGCATACAATATCGTATGCAAAATTGCAACGTGTAAAGCTGGCTTTACAGACATATGTCCGACTCTGTTCACATCTGAGTCACAGATATTTCCAAAAAGAAACAGTGCAGCTTGCTGCATTATTTCTTATCCGGTAAAATGACAGACACCATAAAGGAAACCCAATGTACCCCATTATGTAGCCCATTACAGTCATTGGGGTCAGTTGTCTATCTCTATCTGCCTTTCTCTCTATCTGCCTTTCTCTCTCTCTCTGTGTCTGCGTGTGCGTGTGTGTGTCTCTGTTTCTTTATCTGTCTCTGTGTATCTGTGTATCTGTGTGTGTCTCTGTCTCTGTTTGTCTCTTTCTTTGTGTGTCTCTGTGTCTGTCTTTGTCTCTGTGTGTCTCTTTCTGTGTATAACTGTCTCTGTGTGTCTGTGTCTTTGTGTTTGTGTCTCTATGTATCTGTGTCTCTGTTTCTCAGTGTGTCTGTGTGTCTCTGTCTCTGTATCAGTCTCTATGTGTCTCTATCTCTATCTCTGTCTCTGTGTGTGTGTGTGTGTGTGTGTGTGTGTGTCTCTGTCTATATATGTTTCTGTTTCTCTATCAGTGTGTGTGTCTCTGTCTCGGTGTCTGTCTCTGTCTGTGTGTTTTTCTTTGCCACTGTCTCTATGTGTTTGTGTAGCGCCCCTGAGACCCTCAGGGCACTGCAGGGAACTGCATCCTCTTGGGAATGCAGAACTACCCCCTGGGACCTGGAGTATTAGTGCTGATACCACCAAAACACAACCAAAATCCTAGTTCTCCACTCCACACCGTTCATGGAGTGTTAACCATGTAAGGGGATGGTCGCCATGGAAAGGAACGAGTCCCTGGGATTAGCCAGTCTAGTGAGAGGGGTCAGCAATCGGTAGGAGAGTCTAGAGAGGGTAGCACAAAGGAGAGGTGTGCGGACGTGCCTGAGCTGGGTCAGTGAAATGGTGACCCGGGGGCACAGGAGAGAGGTCACCAGGTCGGGTACTGGAGATACCGCTGGGACTGGAGCACATACGGGGCACAGGGCCCTAGATCAGGTGCCAGTTCTACATGGCTTGATAAATACCTGCTCAGTGAGGACACCTTCACGGACTTCATCGAACCAAATAATCCAAGGGCATCAGCAGTAAACTAGGATCGGGGTTCGGACACTTACCTCCCCACAGGGTCCGCACTGCCCACCATACAGAGGAGACTGTACCCCCAAAAGGGACAGTCGGGCCCCAAAAGCTCCATGCTACGGGGACCTAACCAACAGAGAGTGCCGGCGACAGAGCAACCTGAGTCACTACATTAGCACTGATACTCCAAGGGACCTGAACCAGTAATCCAAGGGCCTGAGTGAGTAGAGACTGTTAAATACAACCTGGTGTGATCTCCGTTATTACCCCTCATCATCTCCCAGGCACGGCCCTTCCTGTGGAGGGCCTAACACCATTTCTGCAATCACCACCAGCTCTGGGAGTACCCACATTTAGAAGCGGTGGTTCTCCATCCTTAACCTCAACCCGCAGGTGGCATCACATGACATTAAGGGCGGCGTCACACGCTACGATATATCGGGCGATATGTCGTCGGGGTCACGGATTCTGTGATGCACATCCGCCATCGTTTCACATATCGTAGCGTGTGACAGCTACGAGCGACTGTTAACGAGCAAAAATACTCACCTTATCGTTGCTTGTTGACACGTCGCTCATTTTCATAAAATCGTTCCTCCTTCTGCGCGCCGGTTGTTCGTTGTTCCCGAGGCAGCACACATCGCTCCGTGTGACACCTCGGGAACGACGAACTGCAGCTTACCTGTGTCCTGCCGGAAATGCGGAAGGAAGGAGGTGGGCGGGATGTTACGTTTCTATTGGGCGGCCGCTGTGTGACGTCGCTGTGACGCCGAACGTCCCTCCCCCTTCAGGAAGAGGATATTCGCCGCCCACAGCGAGGTCGTTTGGGAGGTAAGTACGTGTGATGGGGGTAAATGACTTTGTGAGCCACGGGCAACAAATTGCCCGTGACGCAACAAACGACGGGGGCGAGCGCAATCGCTCATGCGATCGCACGATAAATCGGTGCGTGTAACGCCGCCCTTACTCTATTCTCCCCTGTAAATAATCCCTCTTACAAAAGGGGCCCAGGGCACGGAACCGGGCAACGGCCACCAAAGTGAAATCCCTAACGGTATATTCTGCCCGGGACCGAGTACCCCATTCCCTGGGCGCTACAACCCCCTTTTTCCTGGGTCACGAACAGGATACTGATAAGGCCCGTTAACTTGGCTGACATGTGTTTTAAGGAACTGTATTTAATGGACTGTTTGTGTAAAGACTGCCGCCATCTTTAATGCTGAAAAATTGGCTGCGCCATCACTGTGACCAAAAGAGCACGAAACTGCAAAAGTGCGCAAATAGAAGCCCCACATATGAGTCCTGAGAGCGCGGGCGGAAGTCGGAGGTAACCGGACCCGGAAGCTCCCAGTGTGCCCAGTCCCCGCGAGAGTGGTGAAAATGACCGAGGGGGATTAGCAAGATGGAGGCGCCGGGAGATGATGGCGGTTAGCAGACCTGTAAACGGCAAAAATGTTTGCCCCTCCAGCCCGTGAGCACGGGCGACCCAGTCGCAGAGCCATACCTTGGACTATAGAGAGGCTGGAGGCGGAGGTCCAGCGGCTGTGCTGGACTCTGCGGGCGGAGAACCTGCGGTGAATTGAGGAGTGGGAGGCGAAGATGATGGGAGTGGTGGCAGCCATGCTGGCTCGAGAGAATGGAGCGCCGCTTGACTGGGCTGCACTGTCCCAGACCCCAGGGTCCATCCTCGACCAGGCAGCATCCCCGCCAGAGCCAGCGAGACCAGAAGTGGTCGCATCACCTTCTCCGCTGGAGAAGGAACAAGCATCAGCCCCTGCTCCAGTGATCGCAGTCCAGTCTCCGACGTCATAGGAAGCCACAGAGGAGGCCGCTACCAGTGCTGACGACTACCCGCAGGTACTGTGCCCAGCCACTGAAAAGGGAAAGGCAGGCCTGATTCCGAAATCAGAATGGGTACCACATGCAGGGGGCAAGTTCATTCGGGTTGTGCTAACGCGATATACGGTGTCCGGCCAAGGGCGCCTAAGCCAGAGGAGCCTGTGTACCAACCTGCTGCGGTTCCCTTCCCAGCCTCCGCATCTGCGACAGCATCGGCATCCCAGCTGCTACTGGGAGTAGAGGTGTGCGTACCCAGGGCACCCAGACCTCGTGTGCTGATCTCAGGAGGCCAGATGATCCAGATGGCACCCTTATTGAATGGTGGTAGCGGAACCAGGCTACCCAAGCAGTTGAAGTGTTGTTGTTTTAAGTGTGCATTTGTTATTTTTCTTAAAAAATCTGCATAATCTGAAAAATGTTTGAAGAATGTTGAATAATCTTGGAAAAGGTAACCTGATTAACCTGTTTGAAAAGTTAGTTTAAAAATGGACCACGGCTGCAGGACTGGCAGCAGCCAACACAAACTTGTGTATTGTAAATAGTTGCACCACGTGTGCCTCCCAGAGTAATCCCTTTTCACCATCAGGACATTGATACCGCCACCAAGGAGAGGAAGGTTGGAGGAAAGGTCTGGGATAGAGACGGCCTAGACCTGGTCACCAGGTCTCCTCACAAGGCTTTGGTGAACCAGGACCTTTTTGGGTGGTGGTTTGATGGGGAAATACTTGAAGTTTGCAACGTTTAAGAATGAGCCTCCCCTGTGCGGGAAGAATGTTATGTATTATTTAACCACTTTTTTCTATCCCGGTTACAATAACACTATTTCACTTACAGCCCGAGGACGAACGGTGTTTAACCAAGGGGGCACTACACTACAGGGAACTGCATCCTCTTGGGGATGCAACACCTACCCCCTGGGACCTGGAGTATTAGTGCCGATACCACCAAAGTACAACCAAAATCCTAGTTCTCCACTCCACACCAGGCATAGAGGGTTAACCATGTAAGGGGATGGTCGCCATGGAAAGGAACAAGTCCCTGGGATTAGCCAGCCTAGTGGGAGGGGTCAGCAGTCAGTAGGAGAGTCAAGAGAGGGTAGCACACAGGAGATGTGTGTGGACGTGCCTGAGCTGGGTCCATGAAGCGGTGACCCGGGGGCACAGGAGAGAGGTCGCCAGGTCGGGTACTAGAGATACCGCTAGGACCAGAGCACACACGGAGCACAGGGCCCTAGATCAGGCTCCAGTTCTACATGGCTTGATCAATACCTGCCCGGTGAGGACACCTTCACGGACTTCAATGAACCAAATAATCCGGGGGCATCAGCAGTAAAGTAGGATCGGGGTTCGGACACTACTTACCTCCCCACAGGGTCCGCACTGCCCGCCGTACGGAGAAGGAAACTGTACCCCCAAAAGGGACAGTCGGGCCCCAAATGCTCCACGCTACGGGGACCTAACCAACATAGAGTGTCGGGGACAGAGCAACCTGAGTCACTAAGTGGCACTGATACTCCAAGGGACCTGAACCAGTAATCCAAGGGCCTGAATGAGTAGAGACTGTTAAAGACAACCTGGTGTGGTCTCCTTTATTACCCCTCATCATCTCCCAGGCACGGCCCTACCTGCGGAGGGCATAAAGGGTACTTTACACGCTGCGATATTGGTACCGATATCGCTAGCGAGCGTACCCGCCCCCGTCGGTTGTGCGACACGGGCAAATTGCTGCCCGTGTCGCACAACATCGCTAACACCCGTCACACGGACTTACCTTCCCTGCGACGTCACTGTGGCCGGCGATCCGCCTCCTTTCTAAGGGGGCGGTTCGTGCATCATCACAGCGACATCACACAACAGCCGTCCAATAGCAGAGGAGGGTTGGAGATGAGTGGCCAGAATATGCCGCTCACCCTCTTCCTTCCTCATTGCCGCTGGACGGAGGTAAGGAGATGTTCGTCGCTCCTGCGGTGTCACACATAGTGATGTATGCTGCGGCAGGAATGACGAACAACATCATACCTGTTGCAGCAACGATATTAAGGAAAGGAGTGATGTGTCAACGAGCAACGATTTTTCACGTTTTTGTGCTCGTTGACCGTCGCTCCTTGGTGTCACACGCTGCGATGTCGGTAACGGCGCCGGATGTGCGTCACTAACGACGTGACCCAGACGATATATCGTTACCGATGTCGTAGCGTGTAAAGCACCCTTTACACCATTGCTGCAATGACCACCAGCTCTGGGAGTACCCACATTTAGCAGCGATGGTTCTCCAACCTTAACCGCAACCCGCAGGTGGCGTCACATGACATTAACTCTATTCTCCCCTGTAAATAATCCCTCTGACAAACGGCCACCAAAGTGACATCCCTAACGGTGAGTACCCCAGTCCCTGGGCACTACATCTGTCTTTATGTGTCTCTCTTTGTGTGTCTCAATGAGTTCACCTGAGGTGAGGTCACTGAGTTCAATGATTTCACCTGAGGTGAGTTTACCTGCGGTCACATATGGAGGTTTCCATGGTACCCCACCTGTGACTGCAGGTAAACTCACCTCAGGTTCACTCATTGAACTCAGTGCCCTCACCTCAGGTGAACGCAGTGAGTTAAATGAGACCTGCATCTCCTGGCAAAAAAACAGAGGTTTTATGCCAGGAGATGCAGATTTGGTGCTGAAATTTATACACCAAATTGCTGTACCAATTCGGCATTTTTTGCAAAAAAAAATACATTAAACCGCAATGCAGTTTTGGTGCATTTTTTGCCAGATGACCCGCAATCTGACAGTCCAGCAACGGCTTCAAAGTGAAAGTGCTGCTGGATTGTCAGACTGCAGGACATGTCCCGTGACCCACAATCTGATAGTACAGCAGCAGCTTGAAAGTAAAAGTGCAGCTGGATTGTTGGACTGCAGGTCACAGCCATGACCCACAATCTGGCAGCGACGTGAAAGTGAAAGTACTGCCGGATTGAGAGATCTGCAGCACTTTCACTGTCATGTTGAAGCAGCTACAGGATTGTCAGATTGTGGGACACAGCCGTGACCGACAATCTGACACTCTGGCTGTGCCTTGAAAGTGCTGCCAGATGGTCGGACCAGTCGCACTTTCAGTTTCACTTTGAAGCCACTGCCGGACTGTCAGATTGCAGTTCACAGCACTCCGATAATCCAGCAGTCAGATCACTGGAGGTCATACAGTGGAAACTCGGGTATGACCTCGGTGAACTGAGTGACATCACTGATCACAGCCGGGCTTGGCTATCAGTGTTTCCCAGAGCCTGTAGAGAGCGGAAGTATTTTCGCTCCCCATGGGTTCCGGATGTAGCAGTGCCGGGATCTGGAAAGGATTATGTTGGATCTTCAGAGTTGTTTTGACGGTTAATAAAACGATGAAAGAGGGAGTGTGTATTTTACTTCAAATAGGTGTTTGTGTGTTTTATTTCTTTTCACTTACAGGATTAGTAATGGGAGTCTCATAGACGCTTCCATTACTAATCTAGGGCTTGATGGCAGCTGACAAAGCCCAGCTGTCATTAACCCCTTATATTACCACTGCACCAGGGGCATTTGGGATGAGCTGGGTAAAGCACCGACATTGTTGCATCTAATGGATGTGACAATTTAGGGTGGCTGCGGGCTGGTACTTTTAGGCTGGAGAGGGCTAATATCCATGGCACCTCACATCCTAATAATACCAGCCCCCACTTTTCTGCTTTACCGTGGCTGGATATCCAAACTGGGGGGACCCTATGTCTTTTATCCCCCACTATTTTGATATCCATCCACGGTAAGGCTCACAGGTGGAGGTTGCAGCCTGCAGCTGTTGTTTTACCCACACTGGCTATCAAAATATGGCAGGTGCCTACTTCATTTTTTACATTTTTTTTACATTACTATAAAACAAACTGACTGCAACCAATCAGATGTGGACACAGGGTGGGGGCGTGTATTGCAGTCTGCAACCAACCACAAAGACTGGCACAGAGAGTGGGCAGGGGGAAAGCAGTGAATATTGATGAACCTTAATTATCAGACTGACTGCAGTGTGATCTTTCAGGAAACACTAGGAAACACGATATGTATAACTATCCTGCTCTTACTACCATTTAACTTCCACCACGGCCTCTAACGCTTACTACAGTTATTTTACAGCCATTTTACAGTCCAGGAACATTTCAACCCCATTTACTTGTATGGGGTTGATTGTTCGGGTTCAAATTCTTTTGCCAAACCTGATTTGTTTTTCCCATGCTGGTTCGGCGAACCCGAATATCCACGGCTTCTCTCATCACTAGTTGATATATAACATGAGATTAATGGGAATAGGGGAAAATATGTGTAACTGGGTTAAAGGGAACCAATCACCAGGATTTTCCTATATAACCTAAAGCCAGTGCTATACTGGCACTATAAGGCGGCTGAGTCTATACATACCTTTAGTAGTCAGCTTGGATGTTTAGGTTTTGAAATCCAAGAAAGTAAAGTTTATAAAATCATCACCTTCTTGAGTGACAGCAGCTGAGGATCAGATAGTATCTGGGGGAGTATTCATAGTTATCCCCTCCCCTTGTTAGAATTAGCATAAGTATTAGGCTGAACTAGATAGACATAAGGTCTTCCTTCAGCCTTAGAAACTATGTTACTATGTTACTATGTTACTATATTATACAATCGATTTACTTTGACTTGCAGGTCCTGTGCTGAGGTCATACCCATGTGACCAGAAGGGGTGGGGTCTCACCCAACAGAAAAATGTTGCTTCCTCATATCAGCTTTGTTGGCTGAGGTCCCGCCCTTTCTGGTCACATGGGTATGACCTCACCACAGGTCCTGCAAGTTAAAAATTACATCGATTGTATAATACTTATGATAATTCTAACAAGCGGAGGGGATAACTATGAATTCCCCCCAGCTATTATCTGATCCTCAGCTGCTGCCTATCAAGAAGCTGATGATTTTATAAACTTTATTTTCTTGAATTTCAAAACCTAAATATCCGAGATGACCACTAAAGGTATGTATGGAATCAGCCTGATAGTGCCAGTCAGGCCCGGCATCAGCACCTGGCAAACCCGGTCAAATGCCGGGGCCCTGGGCTGCCGGGGGGGACCCACTCGCAGTGGCAGGGGGGCCTGGTGCTAGTGCTGTCACCAGCCTCCCCCCTGCCGAGGATCGCACTTTCAATTGTATCGGAATCGCAGGTGCCGATACAATTGAAAGCAATGATGAGAGACGTAGCGGCGCACTCCCTCTCTCCTCATTCTCCGCATTCTGACAGCTCTGCAGTGGAGGGCGGTGACATCACCACTGGGCGCCTGCAGCGAGGTCAGAGCGACAGCAGTGGAAGGATGCGCTGAGGAGACCGGAGAAGCGGGGGAATGAGGAAAAGTGAGTATGTATTAATCACTGTGGCCAGACGACCATGGGGGTGCATTAAATGATACGGGGGCTGTATACTACATGGAGGTGCCTAATGCTATCTGGGTCTGCATTGTACTATATACAGGCTGTATACTACATGAGGGTGACTAATGCTATCTGGGTCTGCATTATGCTATATGCGGGCTGTATACTACATGAGGATACCTAATGCTATCTGGGTCTGCATTGTACTATATACAGGCTGTATACTACATGAGGGTGCCTAATGCTATCTGGGTCTGCATTGTACTATATACTGGCTGTATACATAAGGGAGCCTAATGCTATCTGGGTCTGCATTGTGCTATATACAGGCTGTATACTACGTGAAGGTGCCTAATACTATCTGGGTCTTTACTGTGCTATATACAGGCTGTATACTACATGAAGGTGCCTAATGCTATCTGGGTCTGCATTGTACTATATACGGGCTGTATACTAGATGAGGATGCGTAATGCTATCTGGGTCTGCATTATGCTATATGCGGGCTGTATACTACATGAGGATACCTAATGCTATCTGGGTCTGCACTGTACTATATACAGGCTGTATACTACATGAGGGTGCCTAATGCTATCTGGGTCTGCATTGTACTATATACTGGCTGTATACATGAGGGAGCCTAATGCTATCTGGGTCTGCATTGTGCTATATACAGGCTGTATACTACATGAGGGTGCCTAATGCTATCTGGGTCTGTATTGTACTATATATGGGCTGTATACTAAATGAGGGTGCCTAATGCTATCTGGGTCTGCACTGTGCTTTATATGGGCTGTATACTACATGAGGATGCCTAATGTTATCTGGGTCTGCATTGTGCTATATGCGGGCTGTATACTATATGAGGGTGCCTCATTCTATTTGGGTCTGCACTGTGCTATATGGGGGCTGTATACTACATGAGGATGCCTAATGCTATATAGGTCTGCATTGGGCTATATATCGGCTGCTTAATGTTATATAGGGGTTGCATAGTGCCATATGTGGGTTGCATAGTGCCATATGGGGGCTGCATAGTGCCATATGGGGGCTGCATAGTACTACATGGGGGCTACATAATAGTATATGAAGAACTTTGGGGGGCTTTATAACCCTATATGGAGGAATATGGGGGCTTAATACTACTATACCCCCAGAGTTGTATGTCACCTTCAACCCGGTGCTGTATACCCCCTCAGAGCTGTATGTCCCCCCACCCCAGAGCCACTGTCCCCTCTCTAGAGCTGTATGCCCCCCATTGCTGTATACCCATTTCCTCAGTAATATGTATGCCCCCAGTAATGTGTATGTCCCCAGCCTCTCTTGTCATGTATATACAGCAGTGTCAGTGTGCTCTATGTGCGGCCATGTCTGTTAGTCACGACTACCAATCAGCGTGGCACAGCCACATGCCCAGGAGGAGCTGAATGGAGACAAGTGGGGCAGGTGAATGAGGCAGTTGCCAGCTTCCCAATATTAGAACTAGCTCTAATGTGTCTGTGTGTGTGTATGTATGATGTGTATCTATGTTTGTCAGTGTATATGACTGCATATAGATTTATGTCTATTTATATGTGTTTTTGTGAATTTCTCTTTAAATATATATGTGTACGTATGCCTGTATGTCTATGTATCTGTGCATGTCTATGTGTGGATAGAGCCCACTGAGAGACTTTCGCCCAGGGCCCACAAAAATCTGGAGCCGACCCTGGTTCCAGTATAGCACTGCCTATAGGTTATATACAATGATCTTGCTGATTAGTTCCCTTTAAGAACTGGCTCAGTGATAGGAAACAAAGGGTGGTTATTAATGGTATACACTCTGACTGGTTCACAGTTGACAGTGGGGTACCACATGGATCAGTATTGGGCCCTCTCCTTTTTAACATATTTATTTATATCCTAGTAGGAGGCATTGAGAGTAGAATTTCAATAATTGTTGATGATACTAAACTCTGCAAAGTAATTAATATAGAAGAGGATAATTTAATATTGTAGAGAGATTTGTGTAAGCTGGAGGCTTGAGCTGAGAAATGGCAATTGACGTTTAATGTGAATAAATGTAAGGTCATGCACTTGGGTAGAGGTAATAAACTAGTGTATAACTATGTACTTAATTGTAAACTCAGGGTAAAACTGGGAAAGAAAAACACCTGATGTATGGGTGGATAGGAAACTCAACTTTACTAACCAGTGTTGGGCAGCTGCTGCCAAGGCTAATAAAATAGTGGAATGCATTAAAAGAGGTACAGATGCACATGAGAAGAACTTAGTTTTACCCTTATACAAGTCACTAATGCGGCCACACTTAGAATACTGTGTAAAATGTTGGTCTTCAGTGTATAAGAAGGACATAGCTGAACTAGAGCGGGTGCAGAGAAGAACAACCAAGGTTATTAAAGGAATGGGGGGAATTAATACCTTGATGGGTTATTAATAGGGATGATTGAATACTTCAATTATTCGGCTTCGCAAATATTTTCCGAATACCTCGCCACTATTCGACTATTCGATGCCCAATGTAAGTTTATGGGAAGCCCGAATAGTTCCGAATAATTGTTATTCGGGTTTCCCATAGACTTACATTGCACATCGAATATTCGCGAATAGTCGAATAGCAGCGAGGTATTTGGAAAATATTTGCGAAGCCGAATAATCAAAGTATTCGATCATCCCTAGTTATTAACCTTGGGATTATTCAGTTTGGAAAAAATAAGGCTTAAGGGCGATCTTATTACAATGTACAAATATATGAGGGGACAGTACAGAGCTCTCACTAATGATCTTTTTACACCTATGTCTACAGGAAAGAAGGTTTAATCATAATCACAAAGGCAGATTCTTTACTGTAAGAGCAGTGAGGCTATGGAAGTCTCTTCCACATAATGTTGTAATGGTTGATTCATTACTAACATTTAAGAGAGGCCTGGATGACTTTCTTGGAAAGTATAATATTACTGTTTATATGCACTAGATTCTGTGATTGGGCGTTGATCTAGGGACCTAATCTGATTGCCGTATATGGAGTCGGGAAGGAATTTTTTCCCTGACTGTGGAGCTTATTGTCTGCCCATGTTTTTTTTTGCCTTCCTCTGGATCAACATGTTATTCTATGGGTTGAACTTGAAGGACTTAAAGGGAACCTGTCACCAGATTTGGGGCCTATAAGCTGTGGCAACCACCAGTGGGCTCTTTTATACAGCATTCTAACATGCTGTATATAAGAGCCCGGGCCGCTGTGTAGAACATAAAAAACACTTTATAATAGTAAACGGTTGGTGTGGAGCAGATGGGTCAGATGGGTGTCTCCGTTCTCTAGATGTGGCGCCTCCTCTTTCGGCCATCTTTATTTTCTTTCTTCTGAAGCTAATGTAGATGACGCGTCCATCGTCATCCACAATAGCCGGCATTAAGGTTCCGCGCATGCACACTACAATACTTTAATCTTCCCTGCTCAGAGCAGATCAAAGTGCGCCTGCGCAGGACCCCAGTGTTGGCTAGTGTGGATGACGTAGGACGCGTCATCCACACTAGCTTCAGAAGGCGGTGGACAAAGATGGCAGGAAGAGGAGGCGCCGGTACCAGAAAACGGAGATGCCTATCCGACACATCTACTCTGCACCGACCGTTTAGGTAAGTATTATAAAGTGATTTTTATGTTCTACACAGCGGCCTGGGCTCTACAGAATGTTAGAATGCTGTATATAAGAGCTCACTGGTGGTGGCCACAGCTTATATGCCCCAAATCTGGTGAAAGGTTACGTTTAAACCTACCTTCAACATTAAAAATTATGAAACTAGCCTTGAGTACTGAGCAGAGGAGCAGGATGAGAGATGTAGAGAATTTTTATTTTCTTTATTAAATTGCAATCCCTTGCATCAATTGTTTATTGGCAGCCTAGGTGGGCACCTACTTTTACCTAGCCTTTGTCCTGGCCTTCGTGCAAATACAGCAAAATTAATTTTACTGATTTACAAAATGTTGGTAAAGGAGTAAATAAACTAATTCTCACCTGTCTTTGTCCTCCTTGCAGCTTCTTCAAGGGTTTTCAATATTTTTCCATTGCACACAATGTCTTCTTCATCCATCTTTCCTCTGTGTCAGGGTTCCCAGTAGGTTTAGTCCACATACAATGCAACACATGTTGTCACATTGACTTGACGTCAAACGCCCTCTCAACACATGAAAGTCGTAGTGGAGAGTGAAGATGGAGGAAGATAATGTCATATGCCATGGAGAAGTAAAGAGTAGGCTGGTGGGAGATGTGCAGAGCACTGTATGAGGAGCCGTGGTGGTAAGTATAATGACTATTTTTTTCACCCTACTTTTATATACTCCCAGGTCTAGACAAACCCCACCTCATAATAAGATATAATAGACTTGTATCAAATAAATTAAATGCAAAATAAATTTCCTGGCCAAATTTCAGCGATCTGCCAAAGTAAAATTCCAGCAGATTCGCTCAGCTCTAGTGGTGGGTGTCAGAGCTCTACCAATCTGATGCCATGGACAACCCCTTTAATAACAGTAAAGTTTCCATATTACCTATATCAGCAAACTTCTCCAATGACTGTTTCATCTGCAGGATTATTTCCTCTTTTAGGTTCTTTATATTCTTCATGAACATTTCCTCTCCTAAGGAAATACAGATTATCTATACATTGCTTTTATAAGCCAAATGGTTAACTTTATTACCAGGATGAAATGAGTTTATACACCAGTATTAACTACACATGTGTGATTGAAGATACAACATATAAGGGATGACTTCCCTGTGTATATACTGCAGTATATAATTTTATTTCAAAACTAGGTTTGAGAGACTGTATAAATTCACTGGAAAATGTATATTTTTATTCATCAAAAGTACATTAAAGAAGTGTCTTATGTGGGACATTTATGGCATATTAACAGGCGTCACTGCTGGAACCTATGCCTATTAGAAAAATGGGCCCCATAAGGTATAGAGAGATGGTCAAGCATGCCTAATTCTCTACATTTGTTCCTTTGGGAGCTCCAACAATTGATGATTACTTGAGTGCTGATACTGTACATTGCAATGTTTATCAAGAAGGGTGACCAGTGTGCTGAACCCTTTGGCACTGTTTACGGCACCTGTAAATCAGTGTGTTACGGTATATACAGTACTAGCCAAAAGTTTAGATACGTCTGTGCCGAATGAGGCCCTTGGGATGCAATCGCAGGGCGCTGATGGGTTGCTATGACAATGGGAGGACTACTGAAGATCCCCATGCCTTCCAATAGAGAGCTCCATTGAAGCCTTTGGCTTTGCATCATAGGAAACCATGTTTTTGCTATATGGTATTGCAATATAAACGCAGTCTGACAATCAGTGATTCAAGTCCCCTAAGGGGACTATAAAATAGAGTTAAAATTTAAAAATTGTTTTAATAAAATGTAAACAATATAAAACTTAATTCACCATTTTCCCCCATTCAAAATAAAGAAATTAGAAAATGTATAGAAAATACACATATGTGGTACATCCAGATCCATAAAAATTAAATTTATCAAAATATAAAATTAATTAATATGATTGGTAAACATCATAATTAAAATAAAATAGAAATCTCAAAATTGTTTGTTGTTAGGCTGCCAAAATATCTCAAAACAACATTATATCTATCCGGAGATAGTATGAATAACACTGTCAGCTCCACCACTTGTTACGCAAAGAACAATCCCACATGAAATATGAAGCCATTACGGTTGTTGAAAAATGGCAAGACAAACTATTTTTGTTTTGCTACTTAAAAAAAAAAAAAAGGATCCGTGTTTGACATAGTTGTAAACGTATTGACCCAGACAATCATTATTGCCAGATCATCTTTACTGCACAATGAGTGGCGTAAATACAAGATCCCCACAAAATATTTCAGAATTGTGTTTTATTGTAATTTTTTCTCATTTTTCAGGATATTGCATTTTAAATTCATTAACAATGAAGGATATTAACATATATGGAAACAAAATATCCTTTTTTCTGAGCTTTTCATCTGAGATGCAGAAAAAGCAAGCTTTATTTCAATATCTGAAGCACAGACTGCACAACTTAAACCTTCCTTTACATCCTGCAAAGCTACTAGTGGTGGCAAATGGAAAGTCTCACTTTTTATGTATCAAAGGGGAATGGAGAACTGACTATAAGTGAGATGTTGTCAAGAAGTATCACAATGGAGAGGGGTCCCCTCTATTTCAGGTGCCAGGAGATTGCAGCGCAGAGCTACACGCACACTTGCACGGGTTAAAAATGCTGGCTGTGAATATTTTCCTTGATCCAGTGCTCCAAGGGTTAAGCAGTTCATCTGGTCTCCTAATAGAGAATGAAAAGCCGAGTCTCAGCTGTTCTGAGTTTCCCATTCGCCTTTTCTATAAATACTCCCTTCTCAGCTCAGGGACTTGCCAGTGATAGTTGTGCTCTACCTAGGCCTCAGGAGTGGACTTGTGAGCTGCGGACTAAGAAGTTGTTTTGGGAGCTGTAGCCAGAGATTGCTGGGTGGAAGTTGTGTGGTGTTTTCCCTTCCTTTTAATCCCATTTCAGTTTGCCTCACTTAATAGTGCTTTTTTCTCCTTCCTGTAGTTTGGTTTGCCTTGTACGATTGCTGTTTCTTTTACCTCTGTCTGTCTTATCCCCGCTAAACGTAGTCCAATAAGTTCCACAGAGTGCAATTTTATTATATGTCGGAGGTTGTTCAATTATATGTCTATTTGTCTGTCTGTCTAAATCTAAATACTCAAATACTCAACGTGTTCACACACCCTAATCTCATTTGGCTTTTCAATAAGTTCAATGATAAACAAAATACTTGGTACAAATTACCTCATCCAGTGGAGAGAACGGAGAACCTTGTAAAATGGTGCCGCATCTGTTCTATCACATACAGCATATAACATTCCAGGGTGGATACCACAATCTTTTTTATTTTTTTTTATCAAATGTTCATAAATTTAATTTGGAGCAAGTGCACACCACACATACAGCTATTTGCAGGTGTCTAAGGATGAGGGTAAGCTAATAGTTCCTTATTCCAATAAATATTAGACAGCAGCCCAATTACAACATTTTAGGCTCTGTGCGCACTAGGCGGATTTTACCGCGGATTTCCCTGCGGATTTGCTGCATATTTCGCTGCAGAAAATGTTCATGACCTTTCTGCAGTGATTCACCAAAACAAATTCAGCAAAACCTATGGGAAAAAAAATGCTGTGTGCACTAGGCGTATTTTAAAAGCTACAGGTTTTGCTGCGGGAATCCCGCAGCAAAAAGAATTGCATGTCACTTCTTTTCCACAGGTAGCTGCGGCATTTCACTCCATTGACTGTAATGTAATCGTGAAATCCCACAGGGAATAACGAAGGTAGCAAATTATGTGCGTTTCATTGCGTTTTCCTGCGTTGCTCCCGCAGTATTTCGCGGTTTTCGAGACATAATGTTCATCACTGCCCTGCGTTTTGCAGGCAAGTGATGTCATTATGACAGGAAGAGGAAGCGGAGCAGAGAGTAAACACACACAGATCACACTCACACACAGACACAGACATACACAGACATATAGAATGCACATAGAAATCAAACGTACATATTAAAAATTAAAAATAAAAAAATAAAAAAAAAAACCATGGGCTCCGCCATATTTTTACCATCCAGTCGAGGTAAACACACATCGGAGGCCCGGTATTCTCAGGCTGGGGAGGGCGAGGGCCAGGATTAGTGACCCCCCCCCTCCCGCAGCTGAGAATATCAGCCCGCAGCTGCCCCGGGACTGTCGCATCCATTATGCCCAGGGGGCAATGTACCTAGGATTTCACTGCATTGAGCGCCCTCGCTGGCTGCTGGCAGTGTTTTCTCTGGCTGGTCTCCCCGAGATCAGAGATTGTTTTATCTTGTTGGTCTACTAGGCATTGCTCCCACCTGGCCAGAATCCTACTCCACACTGATGAGGGGCAATACTCCGAAACAGCTGTCTGTGGATGGATACCTGGCCTTGGTATTTCCCTTGTCATATCTTTAAACTTGTCAAAAAGTTGGATATTGACTAAAAGGGCCACTTAATATGGTGGTTATGGTGGTCTCCTAAAAAGAGCCACACCTTGGCTGGGTCCTACCCGGAGGGATATCTGGCTGGTTTCTATGTTGAGACTCCTAACAGAGGCTCCATGGACTTTTTTGATTTGCATCCATTATGCGACAGTCCTGGCGTTTCCCTGGCTCTTCCAGATTGCCGTGATGCAGTGGCAATCAAGGTAATAACAAGTTAATGGCAGCGCATCGCTGCCACTAAGTCCTAGCTTAATCATGGCAGCGTCTATGAGACAGCTAACATGATTAACCCGTAAGTAAAGTGAATAAACACACACCGAAAAATCCTTTATTTTAAATAAAATAGCAAAAAAGCCCCCTCTTTCACCATTTTATTAAACCCCTAAATACACAGCTCCAGCGTAATCCACGCAGGTCCCTCGATGCTTGCATCCAGCTGCATCTGACACATACTCAATGCAGCCTCATAACGAGGATGCAGGGGTAATTACAAGTCATTTCTCACGGTCGGTAATGTGAACACATTGCCGCTCGCGAGAACTGCAGTGTGTCCTCACAGGGACTCTATTGATTAATTTGTCCTCTATCTATTGATTATCTATCTATCTATTTATCTATCCCTCTATCTAGCTATCCCTCTATCTATCTATCTATCTATCCCTCTATCTATCTATCTCTCTATCTATCTATCCTATCCCTCTATCTATCCTATCTATCTATCCCTCTATCTATCCTTCTATCTATCTATCCCTCTATCTATTATCTATCTATCCTTCTATCTATCCCTCTATCTATCCTTCTATCTATATATCTATTTATCTATCTATCCCTCTATCTATTATGTATCTATTTATCCTTCTATCTATCCATCTATCTATCTATCCCTCTATCTATCCTTCTATCTATCTATCTATTTCTCCATCTATCTATCCATCTATCTATCTATCCCTCTATCTATCCCTCTATCTATCCTATCTATCTATCTATCTATCTATCCCTCTATCTATCCTTTCTATCCCTCTATCTATCCGTCTATCTATCTATCTATCTATCTATCTATCTATCTCTCTATCTCTATCTATCCTTCTATCTATCCCTCTATCTATCCTTCTATCTATATATCTATTTATCTATCTGTCTATCCCTCTATCTATTATGTATCTATTTATCCTTCTATCTATCCATCTATCTATCTATCCCTCTATCTATCTATCCCTCTATCTATCCTTCTATCTATCTATCTATTTATCTATCCCTCTTTCTATCTATCCCTCTATCTATCCTATCTATCTATCTATCTATCTATCCCTCTATATATCCTATCTATCCCTCTATCTATCCTTCTATCTATCCCTCTATCTCTATCTATCTTTCTATCTATCACTCTATCTATCCTTCTATCTATATATCTATTTATCTAGCTATCTATCTATCTAGCTATCTATCTATCCCTCTATCTATTATGTATCTATTTATCCTTCTATCTATCCATCTATCTATCTATCCCTCTATCTATCCTTCTATCTATCCCTCTATCTATCCTTCTATCTATATATATATTTATCTAGCTATCTATCTATCTAGCTATCTATCTATCCCTCTATCTATTATGTATCTATTTATCCTTCTATCTATCCACCTATCTATCTATCCCTCTATCTATCTATCCCTCTATATATCCTTCTATCTATCCCTCTATCTATCCTTCTATCTATATATCTATTTATCTAGCTATCTATCTAGCTATCTATCGATCCCTCTATCTATTATGTATCTATTTATCCTTCTATCTATCCATCTATCTATCTATCCCTCTATCTATCTATCCCTCTATCTATCCTTCTATCTATCCCTCTATCTATCCTTCTATCTATATATCTATTTATCTAGCTATCTATCTATCTAGCTATCTATCTATCCCTCTATCTATTATGTATCTATTTATCCTTCTATCTATCCATCTATCTATCCCTCTATCTATCCTTCTATCTATCCCTCTATCTATCCTTCTATCTATATATCTATTTATCTAGCTATCTATCTATCTAGCTATCTATCTATCCCTCTATCTATTATGTATCTATTTATCCTTCTATCTATCCATCTATCTATCCCTCTATCTATCCTTCTATCTATCCCTCTATCTATCCTTCTATCTATATATCTATTTATCTAGCTATCTATCTATCTAGCTATCTATCTATCCCTCTATCTATTATGTATCTATTTATCCTTCTATCTATCCATCTATCTATCCCTCTATCTATCTATCCCTCTATCTATCCTTCTATCTATCCCTCTATCTATCCTTCTATCTATCCCTCTATCTATCCTTCTATCTATATATCTATTTATCTATCTAGCTATCTATCTATCCCTCTATCTATTTATCCTTCTATCTATCCATCTATCTATCTATCCCTCTATCTATCTATCCCTCTATCTATCCTTCTATCTATCCCTCTATCTATCCTTCTATCTATATATCTATTTATCTAGCTATCTATCTATCTAGCTATCTATCTATCCCTCTATCTATTATGTATCTATTTATCCTTCTATCTATCCATCTATCTATCCCTCTATCTATCTATCCCTCTATCTATCCTTCTATCTATCCCTCTATCTATCCTTCTATCTATATATCTATTTATCTATCCCTGTATTTATTATCTATCTATTTATCCTTCTATCTATCCATCTATCTATCCCTCTATTTATCTATCCCTATATCTATCCTTCTATCTATCCATTATCTATCTATCTATCCCTCTATCTATTATCTATCTATCACTCTATCTATCTATCTATCTATCCTTCTATCTATCTATTTATCCTTCAATCTATCCCTCTATCTATTATCTATCTATCTATCCCTCTATCAATCTATCTATCTCTCTATCAATCTATCTATCTATCCCTCTATCTATCCTTCTATCTACCCATTACCTATCTATTTATCTATCTATCCCTTTATCTATTATCTATCTATTTATCCTTCTATCTCTCTCTGTCTATCCCTCTATCTATCTATCTTTCTATATCAAAAGGAAATTACCCTTTTTTTTTTTCAATGTGCTTTATTGCATTGAATGCATTAAAACACATGTACCAACCTGCGAAAAAACGCACCAAAACCGCAACAAAACGCATGCGGATTTCGGTGCATCTTTTTGCGTTTTTTTTCCACGGGTGCGGAAATCTTTCAGAGCCTGCAGAATTTTCTTAAGAAAATTCCATTTTCTAGTGCGCACAAGGTCTTAGGGGTACTTTACACGCTCCGACATCGCTGCCGATATATCGTCCGGGGTCACGTCGTTAGTGACGCACATCCAGCGCCTGTAGCGACATCGCAGCGTGTATCACAAATGAGCGACGATCAACGAGCGCAAAAACGTGAAAAATCGTTGCTCGTTGACACGTCTTTTATTTCCATAATATCGGTGCTGCTGCAGGTACTATGTTGTTTGTTGTTCCTGCGGCAGCACACATCGCTATGTGTGACGCCGCTGGAACGAGAAACATCTCCTTACCTGTGTCCACCGGAAAAGGAGGAAGGGAGGAGGTGGGCGACATGTTCCGGCCACTCATCTCCTCCCCTCCTTTTCTATTGGGCGGCGGTTCAGTGACGCTACTGTGACGTAACTGTGATGCTGAACGAACCACGAACCACCCCCTTAGAAAGGAGGCGGTTTGCCGGTCACAGCGACGTCACAGAGCAGGTATGTGTGTGTGACGCTGCCATAGCGATAATGTTCGTTACGGCAGCGATCACCACATACTGGCCGTGCGACGGGGGCAGGTGA
This sequence comes from Anomaloglossus baeobatrachus, assembly GCF_048569485.1. Taxonomy (NCBI): domain Eukaryota; kingdom Metazoa; phylum Chordata; class Amphibia; order Anura; family Aromobatidae; genus Anomaloglossus; species Anomaloglossus baeobatrachus. The sequence continues at coordinate 103,027,719 of NC_134363.1, forward strand.
AATCATGCTCGACATTGCTAGCAAATGCTAGCGATGTCGCAGCGTGTAAAGTACCCCTTAGAGTATTGGATTCATTATTGTTGAAACATCAAAACAAATAGTATGCATTTATTCAAAGACTTAAAAGCTAATATGTCGCGGGCGGAGGAGGGGACGCTGCGCTCTCCCACTGCTCGGGTCCGGCCGCTGCTGCTGCGGATGCTGCTGCTCGGTGGTGGCTCGAGCGGTGGGCCGGATCCCGGGGACTTGAGCGGCGTTCCTCACCCGTGAGTGAAAAGGGTGGGGATTGATTGTCCGTGACGCCACCCACGGTTGTGGTGAGGTTGTGACACCACCGCTGCTCTGGACGGGGATCCCGGGAGCGATGACAGGGAGCAGCCTGGGTGTTAGTTCTCCCCTCCGTGGGTAGGGGGTTGGTTGTCCCGGGGCCCGGTGATGGGGTAGGGATGGATTGCAGGCGGGTTACGGGACCTGGCGAGGTGCAGGGTCGCGGGGGCAGCGCTGTGCCGCACGGCACGGTGGTACTCACTCAGCCAATGATGTACACAGAGTCTCCGGTAAAACAAACGGCTGGATGGACGGGTCCCACAGACGGCTGCGGTGTTTCTCCTCCCGGCAGGTTGATGGTGACTGCCTTTCCCTGCACCTGTGCAATGTGACGGTTCCAATGGGTTCCCACCGGTAACCCGCTCCCCAGCTTCAAGATTGCTGAAGGAGCCCTTTTTGCCTGCAGGCTCTGGCCCTGGGAACTTTAGCCTTGGCGGTGACTGTGTTTCCCTCTCTTGGTTGGACTGTTGCCTTCTGTCGGGACTTGGCTGCTGGGAAACCCAGGAGGTTCCCTTTGCTAACGGATTTGGCAAATTCACGGCGACTCCTAGCCTTGCCGGGGTCCGTAAGCCCCTGCCGGATGGTGCTGGCTTCTCTCTGCGTACCGGTCCGGTACCGCCGGGCCACCGCCCGTCCACGGTCCTTACGGCTGGCTCCAATAGGCCTCTCCTGCAGACGGTCAGCACCGTCTGCCAACCTTGCTGATCCGTCCGGGCCACACACCCGGACCAACTTCAGTCTGCTCCTCTACCACTTTCCTTCCTCCCACTTTCACTTCCAAAACTGAACTCACTTTTCCCGCCTACAGGACTGTGAACTCCTTGGTGGGCGGGGCCAACCGCCTGGCCCACCCCCTGGTGTGAACATCAGCCCCTGGAGGAAGGCAACAAGGGTTTTTGTCTGACTTCGGTGTGCCTGACCGGGAGTGTGGGGTGTGTTGGTGTTGCTCTGTGACGACCTGGCTTGTCCAGGGCGCCACATTATAAAGTTGCTGCTGTTAAAAAACAACAATAATGTTAAAGGAAAAATGGAGGTAGAAAGTAAGGAGTGAGAAGTTGGTTAGGGTTCAGGGATGGATAGGGGTGGATTTAGTAAAGAGCAGACCTATATATAGTTAGTGAGGGGATAGAGGTTTTTCAAACTGCTCATAGGTACCAGAGGAAAAGACGCAGAGTATTGTATAAGGCCTGTTTCACACGTCAGTGATTCTGGTACGTTTGTGCTTTTTTTTAAACGTACCAGAATCACTGACATACGCAGACCCATTATAATGAATGGGTCTGCTCACACATCAGTGATTTTTCACTGCACGTGTCTCCGTGCGGCGTACCCGTGTGTCCGTGATTGCCGCACGGAGACATGTCCATTTTTTTCTGGCATCACTGATGTCCCACGGACCATGCAGTGGTGTGGTCCGTGAAACACGTGCCAGAAAAAAACGTGCTTTTAAAATAAAAATCATTTTTACTCACCAGGCTTCAGCGATGTCCTCTGCAGCACGTGCAGCCTGCTGCTTCTAAGCCGGCTCATTACTGTCGCGCATATTCATGATGCACGACACAGCCGACCCGGAAGCAGCTGCTGCGGGGGTCAGCGCCGGCCGGATGCTGCACCGCGGGAGCGATCAGCACCATGGAGAGCGGGAGCGCGCACAGGTGAGTTAATCTCTAAGTGCAATCACAGGCCACGGAGCCCGGATTGCACTTAGACAACCCACGTGTGCCGTGATTCACGGCACACGCAGGGACATGTGCGTGTTTTACACGCCAGTGAAAAACGTCAGTGTTTTTCACTGACGTGTGAAACGGGTCTTATGAACACTGGAATTCTTCTACAAAATTGGGTTTTATCATTCTCTGGTGTGTCCTCATTGTAAAACCCATTCTGATAACTTAATTCATATGATGTGGCGGTGTCCAAGGCTGGTGCGATTCTGGTTGGTGGGGCTAGATATTATTCATATTATCACATTACAGGCTAGTCAACAGATTTGTATCATTGCGTAGATAATATACCGACAAGAGAGAATGCAGGAGCAGTACCAAAAACTGACAGCAGAACCCTAGCTGGACAAAGACTCCTTCATAAAAGGTATGTGGGCAACATAAACTGGCTAATTTCTCTGGAAAAAAAGCTTTAAAATGGCAATGTTCCAGACAGGGCAAAAAATAGAAGTAGCACTCACCGTCTTTTATTAATGTATTTAATAATTTCTTTTATTCTATAAATTCATCATTAAAACATGAACATAGGGAGTAACTAGAAATCAACTGAAAACAGCTGTTTCATGTGACTGAACATACTTCTACAGGTTCATGCTGCGTTTTTTGCCTCAATTTTGCTGAGTTTTTCGTGCAGTTTTGTTCTTGAGAATTCTCACTTTTGACTTCCCAGCAAAGTCTATAAGAATTCAGATTTGCTGTGCGCACGTTGCACTTTTTTTGTCTGCAGTTTGTTACCACAAACTTCATGTTCATTCTTTTTGCGTTTTTGCATTTCTCACAAGTAATGGGAGGACTCGCAATTCAATCCCTCGCCAACTCGAGGTCGGCGGGGGATTGATCCCTGGAATTTGGCTGGATGCCAGTCCCCATATAATCTATGGGAATCAGAATACGGCGCAAAAGGGTAGGAGAAAGCATTTCATATTTACAGAGTCACCGGTGCGGCTGTATGTTCCCGCGGCCTCTCATTCTTTTTCTGGGGCCGCTCATTAGGCTCATGTATATTCACTGTTTCCCCCGCCCACCGGAGTCTGTGATTGGTTGTAGTCAGACGCGCCCCCACGTTGAGTTTGTTATCTCTCAAAATCTGTAATACCTGTTTTACATGTATGTGATGTGTCTCCATATCGGGTGAGTAGATCAAGATATCGTCCAAATAAATCACCACTAGCCTGACCACCAAATGATGAAAAATATAATTTACAAAATGCTGGAAAGCAGCAGGGGTATTAGTGAAACCAAATGGCATGACTAGACTTTCAAAATCTTCCTCAGGTATATTGAAAACAGTTTTCCATTCATCCCCTTCTCTGATTCTAACCAGACTGTAGGCCTCCCTAAGTCCAACTTGGAGAACCACTTAGCTCCCGCAATCTGGTTGAATAAATCTAGAATCAGAGAGAGAGGATAAGGGTCTTGGATGGTAATCTGATTCAATTTCTAAAAATCAAAACAAGGGCGGAGACCCCCGTTTTTCTTCTTAATGAAGAAGGACCCTGCCACCACGGGTGAAGGAGAAGGTCTGATATGTCCCTTCTCCAGACTCTCAGCAATGTAATCTTTCATGGCCTGTCCCTCTGGGCCAGAAAGCTTATACAGTCTAGAGTTGGGGAGGAACTAGATCTAGGAAGCAGATTAAGGCCCTGTGCCCACGGGATCTTGTTTCTGCGGATTTTGCCGTGGAAAACCTGCAGATTTATCTGGATTTTCCAGATAAATCCGCAGGTTTCAGCATGTACAGACACTCCCCATGTTATCCTATGGGACATGGGGAGTGCTGTGTCCACGTTGCGGAATGTGCGGTTGCGGAATATACTGCGGATATCCCACAGCCGCACATAACTGCATGTCAATTATTCCTGCGGCATTACCTGCGGAAATCCCCTGCCTTGGTCTCATACCTACCTGCCTTGATAGCAGACACCTGGTCATTTTCCCTCGGTGCACAGGAGCAGGAAGGAGGAGGTGGGCAAGGCCTGCACGAGCTCCGGTCATGTGACAGCCGGAGCTAGTGCAGGCCCGCCCACCTTCTCCTTCACAGTGTAAACACGGCCGGAGACTGAGAGAAGTTCTGCGTGATGGAGGTATGAACGCCCCGATCACTCAGCACTTGTTCTGCATTGAGGATGCAGTGCCGAAGCCATGGTACTGTATCCTCAATGCAGAATGCCCGCACCATATCCGCAGGACATTCCGCAAATAAACCGCAGCATGGAAACAGACAAAGTTGTTCTGCGATTTTCTGGGAGATCCTGCAGAATGTCCTGCGGATATAACCTCAGGACACTTTCCCCCGTGGGCACATAGCCTAATAGGACAGTCATATACACGATGGGGAGGCAAATCCTGACACCCCCTCTCCGAACATACATCCTCAAACCCAGCCAAAAATGCAGGTAAGGACTCCCTAGAGATCGTACTGAGAGAAGTGGTAAAACAATTATCAATACAGTAGTTTTACCCACTTCACAATTTCCCAGTATAATGGGAGTGGGAAGGCCTTCCAGGACATAGAAAAAATTACTTTCTAATGTAGGAGTCCTACCCTCAGATTTATAGCATATACTAGTGGTGCTGAGTCAATGGCATAGATGGAAATTTGGGTTAGTTAAGATACTGCAGGTAAGCCCACGAGTTCTTGCAAACAGAGCATTCACCATGCTGACTCCTGCTGCACTGTTCACAAACACAACAATTTTCTTAGTCCGGCTCCATAGCACCACTCTGCTGTCAGGACAAAGCAGGAATTGAATGTGGAAGATAAACACACACCCTGGTTGTTCATCTACACACCGTCAAGGGTAAGCCGAGTTCCAGATGTTCCTTTTTGCTTAGGAATCGAGGGACAGACTAAAAGAAAATGACTGTCTCTTTACCACAAAAAAACAACCCCTCCTCTTTTTACGGATTTTCGTGGGAACATGTGAAGTAGTGGCTCACCCTAGCTGCATGGGCTCCTCAAAACCCATGAGTGATGTTTCACCCCATGATCGCCCCACCCCCCCAACAATGGAGTACCGCCCTGAGAGAGGGTCTCCAGAGAGAATGGCCTAACCAGTCTATCTCAGAGGCGTCTGCCCAGATGTATAGCCAAGGACATAGCAGACTCCAATGATTCAGGAGTTTCATAAATCATCAAGGTACAGTATCTTTCAATTTTTCTGAAAGGCCTTGACAAAATTGGCTTCTGGGAGCTGGGTCATTCCATTTATAGTCGATTGCACATCCATGAAATTCCGAACAATAAAGGGTGCTTTACACGCTGCGATATCGCTAACGATATATCTTCGGGGTTACGGTGTTTGTGACGCACATCCGGTGTCGTTAGCGACATCACAGCATGTGACACCAAGGAGCGATGATCAACGATCGCAAAAACATCAAAAATCGTTGATCGTTGACACGTCGCTCCTTTTCCAAATATCGTTGGTGGTGCATGCCGCTGGTTGTTCGTCGTTCCTGCGGCATCACACATCGCTCTGTGTGACGCCGCAGGAGCGACGAACATTTCCTTACCTGCGTCCATCGGCAATGAGGAAGGAAGGAGGTGGGCGGGATATTCCGCCAGCTCATCTCCGCCCCTCCTCTGCTATTGGGCGACCGCTTAGTGACGCCGCAGTGACGTCGCTATGACGCCGAACGGACCTCCCCCTTGAAGGAGGGATTGTTCGGCGGTGACAGCGACGTTGCTGAAAAGGTATGTGCGTGTGACGCTGCCGTAGCGATAATGTTCGCTACCGCAGCGATCACCACATATCGCACGAACGACGGGGGCGGGTGCTATCGCGCTCAACATTTCTAGCTATCTGTAGCGATGTCGCAGCATGTAAAGCACCTTTAGGTCTCCGCTAAATGATCTCCCTGCTGGAGGCGATGCAGCCTGGACTTAGCCAAGGAGACTTAATTGGAATCATCAGAGATGAAACCCAAGGCCCCCAAAAATTCTTCAATGAACTGGAGACAACTGGAGCTGTGACGCACTGGCAAAACCAGGTAGTCACAGATGACTGTACCCCCACCAAGGGTACAGGAATCGCCTCCTCCTTGGGAATTAACACCACACACATCCCACACATGGGAACACCAGCCACAAATCCTATTTACCCCCCCATGACAGCCAAGACACACCAGTGGGCGGGACCAGGCGGATGGGAACGCCCATCTAGGGGTCTTGAGGTGACAGGGGGTAGGAACCGAGTAGTTGAGTTGAGTTGAGTGGAGTTGAGTCTGGAGTTGGGAGGTTGAAGTCGGTGTGGAGCTGAAGTGCAGTGTGGTCAGGGTTGGAGCCCTTGGACCACGGGAGGACCAACTAGTTGGCAGACAGCTTTGTAGGGCCACAGGTGATGGAGATTCGGTCGCGGAAGACCTGAAGTGGACCGGGGCAGGGTTGTAGCCTGCGGTACCGACGACGGGAATCCGGTCTGGAGGCCGTTCACAGGCGGGGTACCTGGCGCCTAGGATGAGGCAAGCTTCAAGCCCCTTGTTAATTTACCAGCGGGACAAGGTACCAGGCCTTGTTCCCGAAGAGAGAAGCCCAGATAGAGCAGACCGGCAGCCCAACGCGGGGGACAGGGTGTCGCCAAGAATCCATTGAAGTCCCACAGGTCAGCATCTGCGGGCAAAGGCTCCCTATGCGTCCAAAACTGCAGGGGAGCGGATTTCTCCCGTTCCATGCGGGGTTAATCCCTACAACAAAAAACACAAGTGCAGGAGGAAGGGCCCCTACACTGCCAACCCGTGTGTGGGACCTCCAGAGGCAACCGGCATCCGGCCTTGATTTACAATACAGACTTGGTGTGATTCTTCCTAATTGTGAGTACACCGGTGTCATCCGGTCCAACCTGCCGACACAGACAATCTCCCCTGTAAATACCCCCCTCTTTCACTGTGTGCGTGGACGGGCGTTTGCACAAGCCCCGGGTCCGGCCACCACTCGAGCCCCAGACACGATCCCGCACCCGAGCGTCACTAGAGCAGCCCCGGTTGCCGCAGCGGAGGCGGCACCCGTCCGCGACAGAACCATGTGGCAAAGAGAATGAACAGGATTGGTGATCCACTTGCAACAGTGAACTCACAATCCCCACTCGCCGTTCCTCATCTCCTGAGGAGTAAGGAAGAAAGCCTAAAGTACATTTTACAAGCTTCCCTAAAGACAAAAAAATTGTCTTTACCACCTGCAAACCTATCTGGGAGAGCAATTTTGGGCTCTGGTTGAGACTGCTACCCGCAGAATCCCCAACAATAGAAGTTTGCGACTGCTGCTGCACAGCTGACTTGAGGGTCTGCAACCTCCAGGGACAGATCCTGCAGCCGCTGGCGCAAGGCAGCAACAGGATCCATGAAGGGAAAAAAAAGACAAAAAAAATGTCCCCTTTTTTTGAAGAAAGAAAAATCAAAACACGTGTAAGGTTTGTTTTATGCGGCTTGTGATAATGTCATGATAGGTACGGGGGAGTACCATGCGAGCGGCGAAGCGAAAGGGAAAGGAAACCCTTTGTCTAGGGAAGGGGAAGATGGTGACCCCTGGCCAACTTACTGCTGGTCTCTGGGATCCCTCACCACCCTAGATAGGTTTTGCACCTGTGACGCCCTGGCAAAACCAGGTAGTCACAGACGACTGTACGCCCCCACCAAGGGTACAGGAATCGCCTACTCCTTGGGAATTAACACCACACACCCCACACATGGGAACACCAGCCAAAAATCCTAGTTGCCTCCATCAGTGACAGCCAGGACACACCAGTGGGCGGGACCAGGCGGATAGAAACGCCCACCTAGGGGTCTTGAGGTGACAAGGGGCGGGAACCAGTGAGTTTGAGTTTGAGTCAGTTTCGAGTTGGAGTTGAGAGGTTGGAGTCGGTGAGGAGCTGAAGTGCAGTGTGTGACGCCCTGGCCGGGCCAGGTAGTCACAGATAGGCCACTGCACAACACCTTTCCCTCACAGGTGACAGCAGCCAACCTTAAAACCCTAGTCACCCCCCTCAAGGCTAGATGGACACACCAGGGGGCGGAACCAGGCGGTTGGAAGACGCCCACCTAGGAGTCTGGACAGCCCGGGGCAGGAAAGTAAATAGTTCAGTTCAGTGCAGTTTAGTTTAGAGTTTAAGTTGTAGAGGAGTGTGGGCTGGAGCTGTGTCCAGCTGCAGCAGAGGTAAATACCCCAAATTGAACGGTGCCAGGGTAGGAGCCCTGGTGCCACTGGCTAGGAGGCAGACGGCGGTCTCTGTCTGCAGGAGCCGGGAAGACGGCTCGGTGGAACCGAGGTGGACCGGGACAGGGTAGTGGCCCGCTGGTACCGACCTGGGGAACAGACTCGGAAACCGGAGCACACAGGGGGGTACTCGGACCCTGAAGCCGGGACCAGAAGCGACTGGAACCAGGTAATTAACCGATTGAGGCCAGGACTAGAGGTCCTGTCCCACCCAAAGTCCCTATTAGAAGACAACAGCCCAATGAGGGGGATAAAAGGCCACCGCCAGGGCTCAGAGATTCCAAGGGCCAGCGTCTGCGGGCAAGGGCTCCTTAAGCCACATCAAGCCGGGAGCAGACTCCTGAAGTTGCAAGCCCAGGCAGTCCACCATTACACAAAGGTGCAGGAGAAAAACAGAGACCACCAGCCGGATGGGGGAATCAGAACGCAGCCGGCTGCGGGCACCGACCACCATCACCTTGGTTTACCAGAGACATGTGTGTTTCCTTCAATAGTGATTACACCAGCACCCTGCAGTCGCCCATCATCCTGCACCAACAAACCACCCAATGGGTCCCGGGGCCACCATCCCTGCCCACGGAGGGGTTAACAACTTGCTGCACAACATCTCCCCCGGGTGCCCCGTAACTGCAGCGGTGGTATCCAAACTCACCACATACCGTGGGTGGCGTCATGAACCTAGTACGGCCCAGCCCGTACATATACGTCCTACATCCACCATCCCCCCAACCCTTTTCATTCGGAGTGTCCGCGGGATCACCCGGGTCTGGAGACCCTCGAGCCACCCACCGGAAGGCCCAGACCCGAGCAGCGGCAGGCTGCCGGCACGGGGGAGGCACACCCCGAAACTTGGCGTCACGAACAGGATACTTACCCATCCACTTACCTTGTGGAAGTGCACCTTGTATTGAAGTCAGCGGTGATCCATTGCAAAATTTCCAGAAACCGCCATCTTTTGGCGCAAAGAATCCTGCCCAGAGTCTCCTTCCCCGAGAAAAGGGTGCAAAAGCCGAAGCCCCGCCCCCTGGGAACACGGCCGGAAGTCGAAAAACGAAACTTACCAGCCTGAAAGAGGAGTGCCAGGAAAAGACCAAGGGGGGCGGGTGAAGATTCTGCGACATGTGACCGAGCAGATAAAGGGCAGGGACTCCAGGACCCTGCCACCCTTTTGGTTCCTGGACCCCGTGAGAGCAACATGGCCGACCCATCCAACAAGCCCGGAGTGCAGGAGCTCGTGCCTGGAACAGCGGCATGGGTAGAAGCCCAGACCGCACGGATGTGTTGCCGGATCCAGGCGCAGGCGCGCTTTATGCTAGAGCGGTGGACGGCCGATATGGAGGAGTTGGCTGCGGCCGTGCGGGCACGTGAAGTGGAGGCAACCTTAGAGGAGTCTTACTCTGGACCCGCCACCGATCCCGAAGGACGCCGCGCTCGAGACGCCAAAGGCCTCGGCAGTCCGCCCGGCCACGGCAGAGGCGGTCCCCAACCAGAAACCGGCGCGACAGGAAACTCTGGCCGCTCCCAGACTCCCGGCCTCGGCTGAGGTGCATCGGAAATGTGCCTGCAGGACAGCCGTACAAGCCACGTCACAGCGGGGCCCTCCACTGCTGAAGGTGCCGTTCGTAGCCGGCACGGAGGTGCTCCGGCTGGGCTCGGCCCCCACGCAGGTCACTCTGGAGCAGGCCACAGACGCTCCATATTGGGAGCAGCAGCAGCACCAGCTGGGCCAAGAAATTGCAGCCCATGAGAAAAGAAAAGCGGAAGTCCTATCCCGAACCATCCAGGAGAAGGACAATCTTAGGAACGCCACCTACCGGGTGAGGGGCCTGACACATGAAGGCCAAGTCCAGCACTTTGACCCCCGAAGAGGATGGGGTTTCATCTTTGAACTGGGCATGGAAGTGGAAATATTTGTCTCCCGGAGGGATGTTTACCCGTACCTGCCCATTGGCCATCCCAACCGGGACCTGGAGCCCGGAAATCTTGTAACGTACACCCGGCACTGTGGCGAGAGGGCGTGGTTTGCCCTATATATCCAGAGGAGGGTAGCCAGAAGTGCCCAGCAGTGCGGCCACCCCTCTCTGCCACTCTCCAGTCCCGAAAATGAAGAATATTAAAGAGGTAGTGGTTCCCGGCTACCGACAAGTTCAGTTCCCCGTTGGGACCCTTTGATGTTTCCCGTTTCAATCCCCTTATAAAAAGACACAGCTCAGAACTTGCAGGCCAACCCATAAACTATTGGGTCTTGTAAATAGCCCCAGACCACCCTTTTCATCATGCCGCAGTCTCCGGAGAGGCTGGTTGGAGGAAGGGCCTGTGGCAGAGTAGGCCGAGGTCCCGTCACCATGGAAACCGGTGACTACCCTCCGGGCCAGGGGTCCCCTGGACGTGGGGCCTCTGAGAGAGACTGCCGGGTAAGGAACTTATTACCCGGCCCGTGTGGGCACCACCCGGACCCCGAACCCGTTTCCTGGACTAGGGAAAAGGCGTGCGCACCAGTGCTTAGCGGTGGCACCAGGGCTAGGTTTGTTTGGGTGGGCTAAGGTGAAAAGGACCCGGTTAATGAAAATGTTATGCAACGTTAAAGTAACATGCCTACCGTTAAGGGAAGAAACCAAAGTAAAATGTAAATATGTTATTATGCTTGTAAATGTTTTATCCCCTTTTATCTTTTTCAGTTAAACAAAATAAACCGGTGGTGGTCAGACAGCCCGCGGACGGTCTGTGTTTAACCAAGGGGGACTGTGACGCCCTGGCCGGGCCACGTAGTCACAGATAGGCCCCTGCACAACACCTTTCCCTCACAGGTGACAGCAGCCAACCTTAAAACCCCAGTCACCCCCCTCAGGGCTAGATAGGGTATTGTGTGTGTAGGGGTAATAGGGGTGCATTGTGGTATGTGTGTGTGTGTGGGGGGTAATGGAGGGTGCATTGTATTGTGTGTGTGTGTAAGGGTAATGGGGGTGCATTGTATTGTGTGGGGGGAAGGGTGGGGGGTTTACAAAAGAGCAGTTTGGGGGGAATATATCAATAAATAATAATAATAAAGGGGAAATATGGTGGGATATTATGGAGAGAGGCAGCGTGGGAGGTATTTTGGATAAGGGCAGTGTGGGGGGGATATTTTGTGAAGGAAGCACAGCAATTATTTATTCAGGGGCACGGCATGGGAGATATTTATATTTATGTAGCAGTATAATAATACTTTTATTTTTACAGGTGCTGTGTGGGGAAGAGCTGCTGAAGAATAAAGAGGGAGGTCTTCAGAGACGATCAGTAGAGTTGAGCGCGGTTCGTGGTTCGAGGTTCTCCAGTTCGCGGCTCGAGTGATTTTGGGGGCTGTTCTAGATAGAACTTGAACTCGAGCTTTTTGCTAAAGCTCGATAGTTCTAGATACGTTCGAGAACGGTTCTAGCAGCAAAAAGACCAGCTAATTCCTAGCTGGCTTTCCACTGTAATAGTGTAAGTCACTCTGTGACTCACACTATTATGAAATTTCAGTGTATAGGGAGTGGGAACAGCGCATTCAGATCCCTGCTGTATGGATAATGGCGATCGCCATTTTTTTTTTTTTTCCTTGTCTTCCTTCCCTAAGCGCGCGCGTGTAGTGGGGCGGGCCAGCATGTCAGCCAATCCCAGACACACACACAGCTAAGTGGACTTTTAGCCAGAGAAGCAACGGCATGTGTGATAGGATGTCCATGTCACATGTCCCTGCATTATAAAACCGGACATTTTCCTCCAGCACGCCATTATCTGCCTTCTGTGTCCTTGGTGTCAGTCATCACTAGCGCAGCTCCTATCGCCGATACTGCTGTGTACGCTCCATACACCGCGCTGTACAGCATAGGGATAGCACTTTCTATCAGTCCTTTTAAGGGCTAATACCGGCAGGGTCAGAGCCATAGGTGACAGGTCCGTGAAAACAGAATTTAACAGCTACACAAGATGACAGCGTCTGTGTAGCTAAGGTCAGGGATTTCCTCGCTGCATTTCCCCATTAGGAGGGATAGAAAGGCAGGCTTCCTTTCCTCTACCCAGAGACCCACAACCCTGCCACTGTACCCTCCTGCCCTTTGCACACTCAAACTCATTGTTACTAAGCCATTATGCTAGCAAACACTGAGTGAACTTAATGGCATCCTAAACGTGGCTGTTGGACTTCTGTATCGTCCCACAAGTGCAAAGATATTTGCAGCACCTCTGCCTGCATTGCACACTCAAACTCATTGTTACTAAGCCATTATACTAGCAAACACTGAGTGAACATAGTGGCATTCTAAACGTGGCTGTTGGACTTCTGTATCGTCCCACAAGTGCAAAGATATTTGCAGCACGTCTGCCTGCATTGCACACTCAAACTCATTGTTACTAAGCCATTATACTAGCAAACACTGCTGCCAGTTTAAGGGCCGTAGTTGCATTGTCAGTGATAATTATTGTTGTTTATTCTGCTGTTAATAAAGATAGACCACCGCTGCAATCTACACCACCTCTCAATTTTTACTACCACATTTTAAGTGCACAATCTTGTCGCAATCAAAATGAGTGGCAAAATGACAGATGCTGGTGGAAAGGGTAAGAGGCGTGTTGGAAAAGGAAAAAAAGGGTTTGTCCGTGGGGAAGGTGGCAAAGCTCCATTAACATCTGCTGAAGATAGACCATCTTCCAGCAAAAGTAAGATGTCTACTACTTACTGTGGACAATCCGATGTGCTCCCTTTTTTACGGACACTGACAACTGGAACAAAGGTAGATGATGGCCAAAAAAGGAAAATGCTTGAATGGATCTCAAGTGGTCCAACAAGTGCCCTCTCCGCCACCTCAACTACCGCATCCAAAAAACACCAGTCTTCTGAGTTGTCATCCCAATCAAACTTGCTTTCTCCCAGCTCTGAAGTCTCCATCCGCCCTGCACAGTATGGTGGAACTGAGATGGCGGAGTCTGCAGAGCTGTTCAGTCACACTATAGCCTGGGAATCAGAGGTCTGCTCCCAAGCTACAGTGAGTACAGACCAGGAAATGGTCTGCAGTGATGCCCAGAACCTTTGTGACTCTGATTCAGGCCGTGAGGACCAAGTTTCTGAGCATAATGTTGACCCTTTTTCATCAACTGTAACACCTGTTGTTATAGACAATGAGGAACATACTGATGACGATGAGACGCAGATACCAGATTGGGATGACAACTTAAATATTCGGTCAGGGCAAGAAGAGGCTCGGTCTGAGGGTGAGGGGAGTGCAAACACAACAATTGATGAGGAAGTTCTAGATCCCACCTACTGTCAACCCACAGTCAGGCACTCGAGGAGGTCAACAGAGGTGGTGGAGGAGGATGCAACTGATGACGAAGTTACCTTGCGCCTTCCTGGACAGAGTCGGAGTACTGGTAGCACGTCTACAACTGAATCCTCAGCCACCACTCTGCCTCTGAGCACTAGTCAGGGTGGATCAACAGGTCGCATGCGCTCTAAGCCTTGACTAGCCTGGTCCTTTTTTGACATAGCAAAAGATCGCCCAAATTATGTGATCTGTAAAATTTGTCATGATTCTGTTAGTAGAGGTTAAAACCTCAGCAGTTTAACAACTTCTTCCATGAATCGTCACATGAATAAATATCATCTGTCCCGGTGGGAAGCTCACCGTGCTGCAATGCGGCCTAGCGGAGCGAACCATCCACCGCCTGCCCCTTCTAGTGCATCCGCGCGCTCTTCATCTTCTAGGACTGTGGGGACAGCTGTCACACCTGGTTTTCCACGCACAACTTCCACCACTGTAACCGCAACAGGCAGTTTGCTTGGTAGGTCGTCAGTTGGTTTGGAAGGGGAAACAAGTGAGTGTGTACAGCTCTCTCAGACATCGATAGCACCAACGTTAGATGAAGGCAACATCATGTCTACGCCTGCACTTTCCTCACAAAGCTGCATTTTTCCAGGGACACCCTACTCAACACCGTCTACACACAGCAGCCAGATCTCTGTCCCTCAGATGTGGACAAATAAAAGGCCATTTCCTGCGACCCATGACAAAGCTAAGAGGTTGACTTTATCCCTCTGTAAGCTCTTGGCTACTGAAATGCTGCCTTTCTGCCTGGTGGACACACAGGATTTTAGAGACCTTATGTCTGTCACTGTGCCCCAGTACCAGATGCCCAGTCGCCACTACTTATCTTAGAAAGGTGTGCCCGCGCTACACCAGCATGTCGCACACAACATCACCGCTTCCTTGAGAAACTCTGTGTGTCAACGGGTGCATTTCACCACCGATACTTGGACCAGTAAGCATGGACAGGGACGTTACATGTCGCTGACTGGGCACTGGGTAACTATGGTGATAGATGGTGAAGGGTCTGCTGCACAAGTCTTGCCATCCCCACGACTTGTGTGTCAATCCTCTGTCTGTCCAAGTTCCGCCACTGCTTCTACCTCCTCCACCTCATCTGGGTCCTCCACCTCCGCCCCAAGCCTGCCTGGTCAGGCCACCAGCGTTCTCACTGCGCAGAAGGAATCACGCACCCCTCATTACTATGCTGGCAGCAGAGGGCAACGGCATCAGGTGGTCTTTAGCTTGACATGTCTTGGGAATAAGAGTCACACAGCTGAGGAGTTGTGGTCAGCTCTGCGGTCCGAGTTTAATAAGTGGTTGTCTCCACTCAACCTGCAGCCTGGTAAGGCCATGTGCGACAATGCTGCAAACCTGGGTGTGGCCCTTCGCCTGGGCAAGGTGACACACGTGCCTTGTATGGCTCACGTGTTGAACCTTGTTGTCCAGCAATTTTTTACACACTATCCCGGCCTAGATGGCCTTCTGACCAGGGCACGAAAACTGTCTGCTCACTTCCGCCGTTCAACCGCCGCAGCTGAGCGACTTGCATCGCTCCAGAAGTCTTTCGGCCTGCCGGTTCATTGCCTGAAATGCGATGTGGCGACACGCTGGAATTTGACTCTCCACATGTTACAGCGACTGTCGCTGCACCGCCGAGCCCTGGTGCAATACGTCATGACGCATAGCCTGGGCCAACGAGATGCAGAGGTGGGGAAGATCACCCTGATGGAGTGGTCTCAGATCAAGGACCTATGCACCCTTCTGCACAGTGTCGACATGGCGACGAATATGTTTAGCGCTGACAATGCCATTATCAGCATGACAATTCCAGTCATTTACATGCTGGAGCACACGCTAAACACTATTCGGAGTCAGGGGGTGGGACAACAGGAAGGGGAGGAACTACAGGAGGATTCATATGCGCAAGGGACAATAACATCACCAAGGTCCAGACGTTCATCATCACCAAGGCGGCAGGCATGGGACCATGGAGGACAGGGATCAACAAGGGCGCATGGTAGCAGGCGAAATGTTGAGGAAGGTGCAGGAGAACATGAAGAAATGGATGACGAACTGTCCATGGACATGGAAGACTCAGCGGATGAGGGAGACCTTGGTCAAATTTCTGTTGAAAGAGGTTGGGGGGAGATGTCAGAGGAAGAAAGAACGGTTAGCACCTCTATGCCACAAACACAGCGTGGACTTGGTCCGCATGGCTGCGCAAGACACATGAGCACCTTCTTGCTGCACTACCTCCAACATGACCCTCATATTGTCAAAATTAGAAGTGATGATGAGTACTGGCTTGCCACACTATTAGATCCCCGGTACCAGTCCAAATTTTGTGACATAATTCCAGCCATAGAAAGGGACGCACGTATGCAGGAGTATCAGCAGAAGCTGTTACTCGATCTTAGCTCGGCTTTTCCACCAAACAACCGTGCAGGTGCAGGAAGTGAATCTCCCAGTTGTAACTTGACAAACATGGGACGGTCTCGTCATCTTCAACAGTCTACCCGTACCAGTAGCACCGTATCTGGTGCTGGTAACAGCAATTTTATGGAATCTTTTCATAATTTTTTTAGACCGTCCTTTTGCAAGGCCACCAGAGACAACAAGTCTGACACATAGTCAATGGCTGGAGAGGATGATACAGGAGTATCTCCAAATGAACATTGATGCCATGACTTTGCAAATGGAGCCTTGCTCATTTTGGGCTTCAAATCTTGAAAAATGGCCAGAGCTCTCCACTTACGCCTTGGAGATTTTGTTGTGTCCAGCTGCCAGCGTTGTCTCTGAACGTGTCTTCAGTGCTGCTGGGTGTGTGCTGACAGATAAGCACACGCGTCTGTCCAGTGACAATGTGGACAGACTAACGTTCATCAAAATGATCAAGTCATGGATCCACAAGGAATTTACTACCCCTGTGTCATCCTGGGGAGAGTAAATGCTTGTGGATTTGGAATGTGCTTGATGCAAATCAAAACATCCTGTTTGCAACTAGGGCACAAGTGCTGCCACTGATGGGGTGTCTGTGTGGCCCAATTTTTGGAAAAAAGGGAGACTCCGCTTGAAGTAACCCTTGCTTACAGTGTTTTTAAAAAGGAGCCAAGATGAACAAGTCATGGTTCAGCAAAGACTTTATCTACCTACCCCGGTGTCATGCTGGGGACGGTTAATTATGGCGTATTTTTGAATGTGCTTGATGCAAATCTAGCTGTGAAGTGTACAACTGGGGCACAACTGCTGCCACTGAAGGGGTGGGTGTGTGTGGGGCCCAATTTTTGGAAAAAAGGGAGACTCCCCTTGGAGTAACCCTTGCTTGCAGTGTTTTTAAAAAGGAGCCAAGATGAACAGAGCTGGGATCAGGAAAGACTTAGCTACCTACCCCGGTGTCATCCTGGGGACGGTTAAGAATGGCGTATTTTTTAATGTGCTTGATGCAAATCTAGCTGTGAAGTGTACAACTGGGGCACAAGTGCTGCCACTGAAGGGGTGGGTATGCGTGTGGCCCAATTTTTGGAAAAAAGGGAGACTCCGCTTGGAGTAACCCTTGCTTACAGTGTTTTTAAAAAGGAGCCAAGATGAACAAGTCATGGTTCAGCAAAGACTTTGCTACCTACCCCGGTGTCATCCTGGGTACGGTTAAGAATGGCGTATTTTTGAATGTGCTTGATGCAAATCTAGCTGTGAAGTGTACAACTGGGGCACAAGTGCTGCCACTGAAGGGGTGGGTGTGTGTTGGGTCCAATTTTTGGAAAAAAGGGAGACTCCGCTTGGAGTCTCCCTTGCTTACAGTGTTTTTAAAAAGGAGCCAAGATGAACAAGTCATGGTTCAGCAAAGACTTTGCTACCTACCCCGGTGTCATCCTGGGGACTGTTAAGAATGGCGTATTTTTGAATGTGCTTGATGCAAATCTAGCTGTGAAGTGTACAACTGGGGCACAACTGCTGCCACTGAAGGGGTGGGTGTGTGTTGGGTCCAATTTTTGGGAAAAAGGGAGACTCCGCTTGGAGTAACCCTTGCTTACAGTGTTTTTAAAAAGGAGCCAAGATGAACAGAGCTGGGATCAGGAAAGACTTTGCTACCTACCCCGGTGTCATCCTGGGTACGGTTAAGAATGGCGTATTTTTGAATGTGCTTGATGCAAATCTAGCTGTGAAGTGTACAACTGGGGCACAACTGCTTCCACTGAAGGGGTGGGTGTGTGTTGGGTCCAATTTTTGGAAAAAAGGGAGACTCCGCTTGGAGTCTCCCTTGCTTACAGTGTTTTTAAAAAGGAGCCAAGATGAACAAGTCATGGTTCAGCAAAGACTTTGCTACCTACCCCGGTGTCATCCTGGGGACTGTTAAGAATGGCGTATTTTTGAATGTGCTTGATGCAAATCTAGCTGTGAAGTGTACAACTGGGGCACAACTGCTGCCACTGAAGGGGTGGGTGTGTGTGGGGCCCAATTTTTGGAAAAAAGGGAGACTCCGCTTGGAGTAACCCTTGCTTACAGTGTTTTTAAAAAGGAGCCAAGATGAACAGAGCTGGGATCAGGAAAGACTTTGCTACCTACCCCGGTGTCATCCTGGGGACGGTTAAGAATGGCGTATTTTTGAATGTGCTTGATGCAAATCTAGCTGTGAAGTGTACAACTGGGGCACAACTGCTGCCACTGAAGGGGTGGGTGTGTGTGTGGCCCAATTTTTGGAAAAAAGGGAGACTCCGCTTGGAGTAACCCTTGCTTACAGTGTTTTTAAAAAGGAGCCAAGATGAACAAGTCATGGTTCAGCAAAGACTTTGCTACCTACCCCGGTGTCATCCTGGGGACGGTTAAGAATGGCGTATTTTTGAATGTGCTTGATGCAAATCTAGCTGTGAAGTGTACAACTGGGGCACAACTGCTGCCACTGAAGGGGGTGGGTGTGTGTGTGGCCCAATTTTTGGAAAAAAGGGAGACTCCGCTTGGAGTAACCCTTGCTTACAGTGTTTTTAAAAAGGAGCCAAGATGAACAGAGCTGGGATCAGGAAAGACTTTGCTACCTACCCCGGTGTCATCCTGGGGACGGTTAAGAATGGCGTATTTTTGAATGTGCTTGATGCAAATCTAGCTGTGAAGTGTACAACTGGGGCACAACTGCTGCCACTGAAGGGGGGTGTGTGTGTGGCCCAATTTTTGGAAAAAAGGGAGACTCCGCTTGGAGTAACCCTTGCTTACAGTGTTTTTAAAAAGGAGCCAAGATGAACAGAGCTGGGATCAGGAAAGACTTTGCTACCTACCCCGGTGTCATCCTGGGGACGGTAAAGAATGCCGTATTTTTGAATGTGCTTGATGCAAATCTAGCTGTGACGTGTACAACTGGGGCACAACTGCTGCCACTGAAGGGGTGGGTGTGTGTGTGTGGCCCAATTTTTGGAAAAAAGGGAGACTCCGCTTGGAGTAACCCTTGCTTACAGTGTTTTTAAAAAGGAGCCAAGATGAACAGAGCTGGGATCAGGAAAGACTTTGCTACCTACCCCGGTGTCATCCTGGGGACGGATAAGAATGGCGTATTTTTGAATGTGCTTGATGCAAATGTAGCTGTGAAGTGTACAACTGGGGCACAACTGCTGCCACTGAAGGGGGGTGTGTGTGTGGCCCAATTTTTGGAAAAAAGGGAGACTCCGCTTGGAGTAACCCTTGCTTACAGTGTTTTTAAAAAGGAGCCAAGATGAACAGAGCTGGGATCAGGAAAGACTTAGCTACTTACCCCGGTGTCATCCTGGGGACGGTTAAGAATGGCGTATTTTTGAATGTGCTTGATGCTAATCTAGCTGTGAAGTGTCCAACTGGGGCATAAGTGCTGCCACTGAAGGGGTGGGGGTGTGTGCGGCCCAATTTTTGGAAAAAAGGGAGACTCCGCTTGGAGTAACCCTTGCTTACAGTGTTTTTAAAAAGGAGCCAAGATGAACAGAGCTGGGATCAGCAAAGACTTTGCTACCTACCCCGGTGTCATCCTGGGGACGGTTAAGAATGGCGTATTTTTGAATGTGCTTGATGCAAATCTAGCTGTGAAGTGTACAACTGGGGCACAACTGCTGCCACTGAAGGGGTGTGTGTGTGTGTGGCCCAATTTTTGGAAAAAAGGGAGACTCTGCTTGGAGTAACTTTTGCTTGCTGTGTTTTTTAAAAGGAGCCAAGATGAACAAGTCATGGTTCAGCAAAGACTTTGCTACCTACCCCGGGGTCATCCTGGGGACGGTTAAGGATGGCGTATTTTTGAATGTGCTTGATGCAAATCTACCTGTGAAGTGTACAACTGGGGCACAAGTGCTGCCACTGAAGGGGTGGGTGTGTGTGGGGCCCAATTTTTGGAAAAAAGGGAGACTCCGCTTGGAGTAACTTTTGCTTGCTGTGTTTTTTAAAAGGAGCCAAGATGAACAAGTCATGGTTCAGCAAAGACTTTGCTACCTACCCCGGGGTCATCCTGGGGACGGTTAAGGATGGCGTATTTTTGAATGTGCTTGATGCAAATCTACCTGTGAAGTGTACAACTGGGGCACAAGTGCTGCCACTGAAGGGGGTGGGTGTCTGTGTGGCCCAATTTTTGGAAAAAAGGGAGACTGCTTGGAGTCACCTTGCGGTGTTTTACATGATTTTAGAAGGGCGTGCCATGCCTATATCTGTGTCTCCTCCTCTTTTTCCTTGTCCAACTCTTTTGTTTTCGCATGAGTATATGTCCTTGTCACTTTCCCATGTGTTTGTGTTGTGTTGTGAGTTGTTTGTCACCTTTTGGACACCTTTGAGGGTGTTTTCTAGGTGTTTTTATGTGTTTGTGAATGCCTGCCATTGTTTCCTATGCGGTTCGAGGTCGGTTCGTCGAACGTTCGACGAACCGAACTCGAACGGGACCTCCGTTCGACGAACCGAACTTGAGCCGAGCCACGACCGGTTCTCTCATCTCTAACGAGCAGTGGGCATGAAACCTCATCATGGCGTCTGTACTGCGTGGAGACAAAAAGGAAGGGAACAACTCAGAAGATGTCACCTATAAAGGTACCTGGATGTAAATGATTATTTGTGATATTGCCTGCGTCTTATCAGTATTGTGGTTCTTGTATGGTCCGCAGTCTGATAACAACAACTCCCAGCATCTCCTTACCATTGTTAAGGACAAGCTGGGAGTTGTAGATTACGGCATCTTCCGAGCCTGGCCATTGATTTGCATTGTAAAATACAGAGCGTTTTCCGAGTGGAAAACACCAGAAGAATGAATGGAGCAGTCACTTCTCTTAATCACTTGGTGGTTTTAGAAACCTGAAGTGGGTAAAAGATGCTCAAAAGTCTGAACCTGTGCATAGCGAGTATATGCAGATAGTTATTCTAGTATTTTTCATAGTAGTTTCCATGGTGGGATCTGCCCCCCCCCCCCAAAAAAAAATGTCATTGCACCTTCCCTAAGTGGTATGCACCCAAAGTTATCACCAGTGAAAACAACAGCTTCCCTGATCAGCTATCTGTAGAGTAGGTCATCAATATTAGTTCAGGGGGATGTTATTTTGTATCCCTGCCCATCAGCTATGTGACCGCAGCATTATATGGAGAGCAGCATCTTCTTCATTATCTGCGAGACCTAGCTCTGTAGGGAAAATATCGGCTTCACCAGGTCCTGCTACTAAGAGCAATAAATAGGACTGAGCTGTAATACTAGATGCAGCTGTGACTATATGTTATATGGTCATATTACACAATCTACAAGTGCACAAAGATATTACACATTCAACACGCGAAAAGTGGGCCTGTGTACCCCCAAATGCCAGGCCTGGAATTTAGTCCCAGTCCGGCCCTGGATCCCTGTGTCTTCTTTAGTGTTTAGTGGGGTGGACGAAGTGCTCATACCATCCATTCCAAACCTAGGTCCCAGCACTAGGGTCATCCTAGGGTCAGGTCTCTGACTCAGCACATAGGCATACCTCCCAACCGTCCCGGATACAGCGGGACTGTACCGGATGTCACGATTGTGAGTCTTTTGTCCCGTGGCTCCTCCCACCCGCTCTCTCCCCGTCTTACTTTCTCCCCCTCCTAATGCACATGAGCAGAGCCGAGTGCTGCTTCACTGCTTGGCTCTGTGCTGCCGCTGTTATTAGTGGGCGGCAACAGCATTTTCCTGGCTGCCAGTGCTTTAATCGGCACCTGCAGCACAGCGTGCACTCACTGCTCTCAGCTGGGCTGCTTGTGTGTGGAAGGAAGTGCATCTGTGGGCGGAGCTACCGAGCAACATGCTGAGCTCTGTCCACAGATGAACAGACTGGAGGAAGAGGAGCTGCAACACCAAGAAACGCTGTATGTGACCCCCCCCCCCACCTACCTATGCCCCAACCCCCTCCTCACCAGAGCTATATGCCCCAGCAGCCCTCTCCTCACCAGAGCTATATGCCCCAGCAGCCCTCTCCTCACCAGAGCTATATGCCTCCAGCCACCCCCCCTCACCAGATCTGTATGCCCCCCAGCCCCCACACCAGATTTGTATAGCCCCCAGCCCCCACACCAGATTTGTATGCCCCTTAGCCCCCACACCAGATCTGTATGCCCCCCAGCCCCCCCACCAGATCTATATGCCCCCCAGCACCCCCCAGCTCTGTATGCCTCCAGCCCCCTCCCACCAGATATGTATCCCAGCCCCCCTCACCAGATCTGCATGCCCCAGCAGCCCTCTCCTCACCAGAGCTATATGCCTCCAGCCCCCCCTCACCAGATCTGTGTGCCCCCCAGCCCCCACACCAGATTTGTATGCCCCCATCCCCCCCATTGGAGCTGTATGTGCCCCCAGAGCTGTATAAGCCCCAACACCAGAGCTATATGCCCCTTAGTAATATCTATGCTACCAGTAATTTGTATGCCCCACAGTAAAGTGTATTTCCTCCAGTAATGTGTATACCCCTTAGTATCGTGTATGCCCCTCAGTGAAAAACACAGATGTTCTTCACTGACGTGTTAAACACGCATATGTCCCTTCATACTCCGTGATTCACAGCACACAGTGGTTGTCCATGTGCAATCCATGATACGTGACCCCTACTCCGTGATTGCACATGGACATATACTCACCTACCCCTGCTCCTGCTCTCCGTGGTGCTGAAGAGTCCCGCATTCAGCATCCAGCCACCGCTCTCTCACCTCTGCAGCTACTTCCGGGTCGGCTATGGCTGCATAAATGAATATGCATGCCATAATGTGCCGATCGGGAAGAAACAGAGAGCAGCTGCCGAACTCAGCATCGCTGGAGAAGGTGAGTTGAAAAAGCTTTTTATTTTAAATGTCCATGTTTTTCTGGTACGTGTTTCACGGATCACACCATAGTGTGGTCTGTGGGACATCAGTGATGCCAGAAAAAAACAGACATGTTTCTGTGCGGCAATCACGGATACGCATGTACGCCGCATGGAGACACGGTCAGTGAAAAATCACTGTGTGTGCAGACCCATTGAATATAATGGGTCTGCATAGGTCAGTGATTCTGGTACGTATAAAAACTAGCACATACATACCAGAATCACTGACATCTGAAACAGGCCTAATATGTATGCCCCCTCAAGTACTGTCTATGCCCCAAGACCCTCCTGTGATGTATATACTATAACCCCAGCCCCTTCTGTGCTATATATACTGTGGCCCCCAGCCCCTCCTGTGCTATATATATATTGTAGCCCCCAGTCCCTCCTGTGCTATATATACTGTAGCCCCCAGCCCCTCCTGTGCTGTATATACTGTAGCCCCCAGCCCCTCCTGTGCTGTATATACTGTAGCCCCCAGCCCCTTCTGTGCTGTATATACTGTAGCCCCAGCCCCTCCTGTGCTGTATATACTGTAGCCCCCAGCCCCTCCTGTGCTGTATTTACTGTAGCCCCCAGCCCCTCCTGTGCTGTATATACTGTAGCCCCCAGCCCCTCCTGTGCTGTATATACTGTAGCCCCCAGCCCCTCCTGTGCTATATATACTGTAGCCCCCAGCCCCTCCTGTGCTGTATATACTGTAGCCCCCAGCCCCTCCTGTGCTGTATATACTGTAGCCCCCAGCCCCTCCTGTGCTGTATATACATATATAGTATCTAAAACCCCCATCCTCCCTTGTGATACATACACAGCGGTGTCAGTGTGCACTGTGCGTGGCTAGGTCTGTTAAAGTGTTGCCAAGTGATCACATGCCGAGGAGGAGCTGGACAGAGACAAGCAGGGTAGGTGAGTGCGGCTGCTGCCGGTTTCCCCATGTTGTTTCCTCCAATTTGTGTATATGTATAATGTATATATCTATGTATGTCAGTGCAGATGACTGTGTATAGATTTGTCTGTTTATATGTATTTTAGGGACTTTGTCTTCAAATATGTACCGTATATGTGCATATGCCTGTGCCCACGATCAGGACTCACTGTGTCCTGGAGGCAGCGGGTCCTGACCTGCGGGGCTGCATGTCTCCTCTGCAGGAGAACGCAGGAGACCACAGCTGCCTGTGCCCACGATCAGGGTTCAGTGCGCTGCGGTCTCCTGCTGTGTTCTCCCTACGGAGGACGCATGCAACTGCAGCAAACAACTGATATGCTGCAGTCTGAAAAGAAGCTCCGCAGGTCAGTGTTTGCTGCAGAAAAAACAAGCACAGTGGGCACGGGATTTCTAGAAATCCCTCCACTGTGCTTGTACTGTACAATGCAGCGTTTTAGACACAGCAAAAACACGCTACATCCAAAATGCTGCAAACACTGATCGTGGGCGCAATAAACAATTAAACAATGTGATCAGCAGTGCTGACAAGAATTGGATGTGGGCGTGACAGATTGCAAAATGGGTGTGGTTAGGGGGTGTGGCTTAAAATTGCTGCTACGCGCGCCGCATACTTTGTCCCTCTTTCTCATCTTTAAATGTTGGGAGGTATGCATAGGTGCGGAACCTATCTAGAGTGGTGCAGGAGCCCAGGGGGCAGCAGTAGGTTTGGTCAGGAGTCACCATCTCCCCCTTCCCTAGATGCAGGGTTTCCCTTCCCTTTCGCCATTTGCTGGGTACTTCCCCGTACCTAGCATGACATTTGTGCTAGGAACGATTCTTTTTAATCTCTTTATTAATTACCTTGCAGATTGGATTGAGAGTAAAGTGTCAGTTCTGACAACGTCAAAGTATGTAGGATATTAAAAACTGATATTGACAACTGGTACAATATTACAAAACAATCTGGATAAGATGTCGGAATGGGCAGACACTTTCCAAATGAGATTTAATGTTGATAAATGTAAAGTAATGCACCTAGGACGGAGGAATCATATACTGTAGCTGCGTATACATTAAATGGAAGTAAACTCGGGACTACAGAACAGGAGAAGGACTTGGGTATTCTCATTACAAATAAGCTGAGCAGCAGCACTCAATGTCAAGCAGCAGCTGCAAAAGCAAACAAGATATTAGGGTGTATAAAAAGAGAGATTAGATCCTGTGATCCCAATTTATTGTTACCTCTCGATAAGTCACTTGTAAGGCCACATCTGAAATATGGGATCCAGTTTTGGGTTCCACATTTTAAAAAAGATATTCAGAAGTTAGTTAGTTCAAAGGCGGGCAACTAGACTATTACAAGGAATGGAAGGCCTCCCATATGAAGAGAGATTGGAAAACTGGGCTTGTTTAGCTTAGAAAAAAGATGTCTCAGGGAAGATCTCATTTATATATATAAATACATGTGTGGTCAATATAAAGGACTGGCACATGACTTATTCCTTCCAAAGACAATACTAAGGACCAGGGGATACTCTGTGAGTAGAAGAAAAGCGATTCCGGCAGCTAAATAGGAAAGGGTTCTTTACAGTTAGAGCAGTCAGACTGTGGAATACACTACCACAAGAGGTAGTAATGGCAGATACTATAACAGCTTTCAAAAAGGCCTGGATGATTTCCTCAGTACACATAACATTGTCGGTTATATATTATATAGTGACAAAATGTATAATTGGTGGAGGAAGGGTGAAATAGATGGACCTAGGTCTTTTTTCAACCTATGTAACTATGTAATATATGCTTTGGATTTTTTCTGCAGCAGGACAACAACCCCAAACATACGGCCAGTGTAATTAAGAACTATCTTCAGTGTAAAGAAGAACAAAAAAGTGATGAATGATACAGCCCTTCAGAGCCCTGATCTCAACATAATCAAATGTCTGGGATTACATGAAGAGACAGAAGGATTTGCGCAATCCTCATATACTGATGATCTGTGGTTAGTTCTCCAAGATGTTTGGAACAACCTCCCTTTTGAGTTCTTCAAAAAGTGAATGCAAGTATACCAAGAAGAGAGGTCATACAAATATAGATTTGATTAATCTATTGTTCATCTATTGTTCAATGTTAATATTACAAAAAAAATAAATTATTCACACTTTTTTGGAAAGCATTCTTACTTTGCAGCATTTTTGCACTCCTGCTGGAAATTTTGTATAGTACTGTATACACACAGAATTCCTATCACCCTGTAGAAAATCTATTGGCCTCATTCAGACAATCCAGAACACCAGACTGTGCAATGTGAATATCCAATGGGACTCTCATGTGTTCAATAATTTATATCTGTTCAGCTCACCTAGAGAAAAAGTCAGCTGTAAAAATAAATCTATATAATAAATTCTGAATTAGATTTCCTGATTTTACATTAAATTAGTGATTTGCAAAGTGTCCTGCAGAATGTGAGCACCAAGGCTGTTTGTGAAAATGTGCAATCCGTTTGTCAGCATGTTGTGACTTTTCTCTCATCCAGAATCTGGATGAGAAAAAAAGCTGACCAACTGCTTTGCCTCATTGACTAACATTAGTTCGAGTGCAATGAGAGATCCCCCTTAGGGCCCCAGAAGACCAGTTCGGGTCACACACAAAAACTCCAGGTAATCCCAGTTTTCCCCTACAATCCCCCAAACAATGGTGTAAGGGTAGTGTCGGACCAATGGATGGCCGCCTAGAGGTGGAGCCAGTCCAGTCCACTAGTTGACCAGGTGGGAGGGGCAGACTGTGGACAGTCAGTCAGAGTACAGAGTCGGAGAGTGAAGGTGGACATGAGCAGACGTACTGACACGGAGTTGATAGTAACCTGGTGCCCAGGAGGGTAGTTGCCAGTTGAGTACAGTGGAGTACTCCCGGAACTACGCACCAACGGGGTACAGGACCCTAGGACAGGCGTAAAGATCCAGGCAGGCTTGTTAACACCTGCACAGCGAGAGGACCATCAAGGACCTCACTGACTCTAAAAATCTGAGACTCAGTAGCAAAGAGAGAGCCAAGGACAGGACCAGAGACTAACCCCACAGGGTTCACGCTACCGTCATACGGACAGAAGTGGAAAGAAACACCACCGGATGGGGACCCCCAGTTGCTCTACGTCACGGGGACCCACTAAGCAGAGACAGGTGCAGGGAAAGAAAGTACCAGATTACTACACTGGCACTGGGACAAAGGGGACCTGAAGGCGAAACCGTCAGCCTCGGGTGACCAGTTACCACCAGAAAGTGAGTAAAGACCCAGTTGCACTGAACCCCTTGTGTGGACTACCTTCTTCCAACACCCGTCATTACATCTGCCCTCTGGGACCTGACCCTGCTTGTGGAGGGTCTACCGTCCAGGCTGCCATTAAGACCAGCCCCAGTAGTGGACATTGTGCAGCGGTGGCTTCATCCACATAGCCGCAACACCGCAAGTGGCGTCACGTGTGAATGCTATTCTAATCCCCTGTAAATATACCCCCTATACAAAAAGGGCCCAGGGCACGGAACTGGGCAACGGCTGCCAAAGTGAAATTGCCCAGATATTCACTGCTAGAATACC
Source organism: Anomaloglossus baeobatrachus (assembly GCF_048569485.1). NCBI lineage: Eukaryota > Metazoa > Chordata > Amphibia > Anura > Aromobatidae > Anomaloglossus > Anomaloglossus baeobatrachus. The sequence continues at coordinate 103,055,120 of NC_134363.1, forward strand.
CCCTTGAATTTTGAGGGGATTTTAAATTAAACTGCTAAAATGTGTAAATATATTTATTTATTAATTTCTTTATTTTAATATTCATATCTTATATCGATCATGCTTCTTGTCAGTTTTGCATCTCTTCTCTAACTCCAGGGCATCCTTTTTATGAACTGGCACCCTGAACTGAATTGCATATTTCGGATGAGGCCATAGTAATATTTTGAAATGTTTTAGTCTTACATACCTAATTATACAAGACAATGAGTCACGCCCATCGGAGCATCTAATTGCCTATTATGAGTACCAAGCACCTACCCGAGCATGGTAGTGCTCGCTCATCACTATTAGTAATAATTCAGCCATTTAGGTAATTCCAAAGGGTTTACCATAGTTTTTGGACTACAAGACGTATTTTTAGTATATAGTTTGAAATGTATCTGGCTCGCTGTGGCAGCAGTGGGGGAGCGTGGTTACAGGAGGTAGTAGCAGTGTCGTCACTGCAGGAAGTGACAACAGGGCTGCGGACATATCTAACAAGATGGGCCCAGGATGGGGAACATACATACCAGGATGGGGAACATATAAACCAGGAAGGGCCACATATACTGTATACCAGGATGGGGGACATATAAACCAGGAAGGGCCACATATACTGTATACCAGGATGGGGGACATATATACCAGGAAGGGCCCACATATACTGTATACCAGGATGGGGGACATAAATACCAGTAAGGGGCAGTGAATGGAGGACATTAGTATAGAATTAGTGGTGGACATTGCACCCATAAAAGTGTCAACAGCAGATCCCCTCATAACAATATATCATGAAAACAATTTTATTTACATTTTTTCTTCCAATTTTCCTCTTCTAAAACCTAGGTGCGGCTTATGGTCTGGTGCATCTTATAGTACATCGGACTGTGGTGCCCCTGACCTGGTCAGGCACCACTGAGTACTGCACCCGTGCTGGGACAGTGCTTCCAGGTGACTCCAAAGACCAGAATGAGGTGTGTACGCACAGACACATAGCAACCAGGTCTCCCACACCATTAGATGGGACCCTTGGGTAGCCTCTGGAAGAGGCTAGCTTTCAATTCTTGTCAAGGGGTGGAGGGGAGGGGCTGGAAGCTAAGCTGCAGAGGCTGTAAGGAAATTAGGAGGAGGGAGCCAATCTGGTAGCAGAAGGCGCAGAAAGGAGAAGGGGAGACGCGCGCTGATACGCTAGTCTGATTCTGCACGTGTAGTAGCCATTGGCGGGAGAGAACGGTCACCAGCAAGTTGGACAGAAAGACGCTGAGGAAGTCAGCTGGTCATGTACGGAGACTCGTGGTGACTAGGCACGCATGGGGAACAGGTCCCTAGAGTAGACGTCCATTTACTGATCTGCTAAACCTGCCGGTGGGGGGACCACAAGTCCCACACCAACCAACTAGAGTCCGAGCATCAGCAGCAACGAGGGGGCCCATAAGGAGGATCGAGCCTGGAGCCATCTTCCTTGGTCCACGCTGCCAGCAAACGGGCCAAAAAGGGGAAAAAAGGCAGTAGTGACTTCCCTGGATGAATCCCACGGTACTTCAAGTCAGGGGTTATCCGAAACAAGAAGTGCTAGGAAGGCGAGTTAACTGTTACCCTTAGACCGGCCTAAAGGATACCTGGTTCCTCCTGGTTTATCTCAGCATCGCCCGGGTTACCTCACAAAACCATCTGAAAGTGAGTAAACAAGTTGAAAGACTTCCTGGACTGCGACTGAGTTATTCTGCGACCTGTTGTCCTACACACCCAAGCCCCTGGGGCCAGCCTCACTCACGGGAGGCCATACCACCAGACTGCAGACTCCATCAGCCCCAGACGTTCGTTAAACCGTGAGTGGTGTCACGACTCCCATGTAAATAAACCTGACACACCTGTTGCCAGAGATACCAAAGTGAAGACCCTGTGGCGTCCCCGAAGGTGGAGTGGTGTCCCTGGGGCGACTGCTGCAGGTGGGCGACAGAGGACCATAAGTAAGTATCGTACTTACTTTTTCTTTCAATTGTACACATAGCTGGTGATATAAATTGGGCCCAATTTTAGAAACTTAAAAGACAAAATTTAAATACATACCATGAAATTGAATTGCTCTCAGCTTGTCTAAAATCATCTTTTTAAGTGTTGCAACACTTCGTATATCTGAGGGAAGTACAATAACAATATTAATCCTTATCTATGTAGTGCTACCATATTCAGTAGAGCTTTACAATTCAGATCCAGTTACACAATTTGAATTTTCACTTATTGTCTGACTGGCATAATTAGAATTTTTTTAACATTCAGAATTTTGCATGTTATGTTACCTAATAACAGGTAAATGCAAGGTTGGGCTTTGTGCGCACGTTGCGTTTTTTTCCGTGGAAGCGCTGCATTTTGAACTGCAGCGTAACTGCATGCGTTCAGCTTCCCCAGCAAAGTCTATGAGAAAGACGAAAAATCAATGTACACGCTGCGTTTGTGAACGCAGCGTTTTGGATGCCCAAAATCGCTGTGGAAAAAAAAGCAGCATGTCACTTCTTTTGTGCGTTGTAGCTGCGTTCTCCACCCATTGAAATCAATGATGTGGGTCAGAACGCAACCAAAATGCACTTGGACTGCATTTTTGTTGCATTCCGCATGTTTTTTTGACTAGCAAAACGCAGGTCTTTTAAGTCTCTGTCAATGTCGGTCAATTTCTGTCTGTCGATGTCCGTGAATCTCCCTCTGTCGGTCGGTCGGCCTCTTTCTCTGTCAGTTGGTCGCTCTGTCTGTCTCTCTCTCTCTGTCGGTCGGTCTCTCTGTCTGTCTGTCCCTCTCTCTGTCCGTCGGTCAGTCTCTCCCCCTCTCTCATACTCACTGATCCCGTGGCGCTGCACGGCGTTCACACTGCTCTAGCGGCTTTTCCTCTTTTGAAAATGCCGGCCGCTCATTATTCAATCTCGTATTCCCTGCTTTCCCACCCACCGGCGCCTATGATTGGTTGCAGTCAGACACACCCCCACGCTGAGTGACAGCTGTCTCACTGCAACCAATCACAGCCGTAGGTGGGCGGGTCTATATCGTGCAGTAAAATAAATAAATAAATAATTAAAAAAAACGATGTGCGGTTCCCCCCAATTTTGATACCAGCCAAGATAAAGCCACACGGCTGAAGGCTGGTATTCTCAGGATGGGGAGTGCCACGTTATGGGGCGCACCCCAGCCTAACAATATCAGCCAGGAGCCGGCCGGAATTGCCACAACCATTAGATGTAACAGTCCCGGGACTTTACCCAGCTCATCCCGAATTGCCCTGGTGCGGTGGCAATTGGGGTAATAAGGGGTTAATGGCAGCAGCCCATAGCTAATCATGACAGGCGTCTCCCCGAGATACCTTCCATAATTAACCTGTAAGTGAAAGTAAATAAACACATACACCCGAAAAAATCCTTTATTTGGAATAAAAGACAAAAAAACACCCTCTTTCACCACTTTATTAAAATCCCCAAATACCCCAGGTCCGGCGTAATCCAGAGGTCCCACGACGCATCCAGCTCTGCTACATGAAGCTGACAGGAGCAGCAGTAGAACACCGCCGCTCCTGTGAGCTCCACGCAGCAACTGAAGTGAATCGCGCTGTCAGCGGGGACGTCACTGAGGTAATGCCGGTGTGTGTTCCGTGATGATGAGCGCTGTAGTGTCGGGATGTGTGCTGGGATGTCGGTGGTAATGTCGGGATGTGTGCAGGGATGTCGGCGGTAATGTCGGGATGTGTGCGGAGATGTCGGGATGTGTGCGGGGATGTCGGTGGTAATGTCGGGATGTGTGCGGGGATGTCGGCGGTAATGTCAGGATGTGTGCGGGGATGTCGGGATGGGTGCAGGGATGTCGGCGGTAATGTCGGGATGTGTGCAGGGATGTCAGCGGTAATGTCGGGATGTGTGCGGGGATGTCGGGATGTGTGCGGGGATGTAAGTGGTAATGTCGGGATGTGTGCGGGGATGTCAGCGGTAAATCGGGATGTGTGCGGGGATGTCGGGATGTGTGCAGGGATGTCGGCGGTAATGTCGGGATGTGTGCAGGGATGTCGGCGGTAATGTCGGGATGTGTGCGGGGATGTCGGGGTGTGTGAGGGGATGTTGGCGGTAATGTCGGGATGTGTGCAGGGATGTCGGCAGTAATGTCGGGATGTGTGCAGGGATGTCGGAGGTAATGTCGGGATGTGTGCGGGGATGTCGAGATGTGTGCGGGGATGTCGGCGGTAATGTCGGGATGTGTGCAGGGATGTCGGCGGTAATGTCGGGATGTGTGCGGGGATATCGGCAGTAATGTCGGAATGTGTGCAGGGATGCCGGCGGTAATGTCGGGATGTGTGCAGGGATGTCGGCGGTAATGTTGGGATGTGTGCGGGGATGTCGGCGGTAATGTTGGGATGTGTGCGGGGATGTCGGGATGTGTGCGGGGATGTCGGCGGTAATGTCGGGATGTGTGTGGGGATGTCGGGATGTGTGCGGGGATGTCAGCGGTAATGTCGGGATGTGTGCGATGAAGATGATAATCGGGACGCCACACACAGACAGAGCTGCTGTCAGCCGGCATGAAGCAGAGCTGAATTGCCGGGGGAACGCACTGTCAAAAATGCATCCAAAACGCATGCAAAACACATGGAAAAAGCATCCAAAAAATGCATGCGTTGTGGATGCATTTTATTTAATAAACGTAGTGTCCAGTCTGCCAGAGGGTGCAGTCTTTTCCGCACTGCAGAGAACGCAACATGCGCACATAGCCTAATTGTGGAATCTAAATCACCCTCTGCTTCCCAATCCCACCAAGTCTACGACAGCTGTGCAGGCATATTGTAACGCTCACCGCTGGCAAAGCAGCGGCAGCGAGCCGGAGTGGACCACCTGGACCACCGGGGGAACCTGGGCTTACCTCTTAGTGGGAAGGACTTAACTAGCGACTGCCGCAAGGCGGATGCCAGGTACCACTCCCAGGGCAGTGACCAGGACAGTGGCAGCTGACCCCTGGGACAGAGGACGGACTCCGTTATAGGCACAGATGTAGGCAGGTACAGGTGGGATGACTGAGGCAGGTGGGTATAGACAGGTTTGGTAGGCACGGCAGGGACAGAGACAGGTATGGGAAGGTGGGCACTGTTACAGGTGACAGACACAGAGATAACGGGGCCTAACAACTAGCTAGCAGACTGAAAGACTAACTAACTAGGAGCATTGCGCAGGTACCTCCCCAAATAGGAGAGTGCCTTAAATACTTTTTGCATTTCCGGGAAATGGTGCACCAGTCCTTTAAGAGGGCAGGTGTACACGCGTATGTCCTAAGCACACTCCAGGGAGACCTGAGCTGCGTGAGTAGCACCCAGGGGGCAGGGGGATTCAGGCACGGGATATAGTAACTGTTTTACTCGTCACCGGGCCGATGTGGTGGTCTGGGATGTCGTGGTGGCCTGTCCGGCTTCGTGCCCTGAAGTGTACACCAATAAGGAGGGAGGATGATGGGGGTTGTAGCAGGATGATTGTGGTGACGCCACCTGTGGTACGCGGCCAGAGATTAGCCGCCGCTGCTGTCGCTGTCCTCCGGGGCAGATGGTAATAGCAGCCGAAGATGGTATCGCTCCCCACAGGTGGAGCGGGCCCTGGGAAGGATGATGATTGGAGTAGTGATGGCTATGACCTTTGGCACCGAGGTGCGGGGGCGGCGGCGCCAGTAATAAGAGTTCAAGTCAGATACTGCGGTTCCAAGTGTCTTTACTCACTCTTTGTGCTGCTCACCCAGGTAGTACCGGTCACTCGCTGTGATGTGCCCCGTCGACCTCGGGTAAGTTAGAAGAAATCCCCGGTGTTTGAAAGAAGAAAGTCCTTTGTCAGAGTTGCCCTTCCAGCCGTGAGGAACCTGGGCTGAGCGCTCCACTCCAAGCCGCAGGCCCCGTGAAGAGAAGAGAAGAAAGTGGTGATGGTGTTGTGTCCCAGAACTGGTGTTCCGGGTAGACTGACTGAAGATTGTGTGAGTTTGCTCCTACTTCTACCCCAAGTGATAGCCGCCCCCAAGGTGGCTGGCTTCAGTGACCGTGGAAGTCCCATGCATCGTGATGGCCACCCCCCCTATCCACCCTGAGCCATCCCCCTGTAAGAAGGCTCCTAAGTTGTATGTAAGGTGTGAATGTGGAACACCGGTGAGTAACCCCCTCCTTACCCGAGGCGAATATCAGGTGCAATACTCTGTGGCGACTGGAGCCTCAGGGGCGCCACACGTGCACAGGCCCTGGGAGGGGGAAGAAGCAGGAGCACATGTAGACAGCCGTGGGAATGCAAGGGAGGACACAGCCAGCGTGTGTAAGTGAGTCGGCATCCGTACACATATGGTGAGGGAGTTCATTTACACTAGCAAAAGAGCAAAAAAAATTACAAGAAAGGCGATTCTGGCAGCTAAATATGGAAGGGTTCTTTACAGTTAGAGCAGCCAGGCTGTGGAATGCTCTAATGCAAGCGGTAATAATAGCAGACACAATTACAGCTTTTCAAAAAGGGCTGGATTATTTCCTCAGTACACACAACATTGTTGGTTACAAATGATTTAATGACAAAAATGTATATACAACAAAAAAACGTATGGTTTGCTTCAGCGTGTATCTATAACTTGCAACCGTGTTCACCTGACCCGGATAATTAGGATCTAATTGGAAGCCGCTGATTACAGATGAACATAGATGAAATGAAAACCAGTGTATCAAAAGTATAATAAAATCTTCAATTTATTAGAAAAAAATACATTAAAATTCCATGCTGGCAGGATAAACCTAGAAAAGCGTTTATTGGTTTATCCCGCCAACATGGAATTTTAATGTATTTTTTCTAATAAATTGAAGATTTTATTATACCTTGGATCCACCTTTTCTTTGCAGAAAAAAATGTATAATTGGTGGAGGAAGGTTGAAATAGATGGACCTAGGTCTTTTTTCAACCTATGTAATTTAATGTAAAGAGTGCAGCAAAAAATAAACTGATAACTGTCAGGAACAGAAAGGCAGAACAAAATGGCACAGAACCTGAGACGAACCCACCTGGATACAGATAGCTGTTAGAAGGTTGCTGAAAGCTGATGGTGTGGCGCCCTAGGACCTGGTCGCCACAACAGCATTGCCCTCCCAAAGGGTTAATGCTGAGCCTGGAGGTAATTGGGAGATCCATTGGCCAGCAGGTTTAACACCCAACACAGTTCTCCCTCCGGCCAGCAGGGGGAGCTCTGAACCTGGAATTCCAGGGAGCCTTCCTCTACCTGACCAGAGGGAGGAAGTGGGGTCAGTCTGAAGGGAGTAGTGGAAGTGAACAGACGCAGAGTGAGCTGTCCTGTGAATCTGGGGCCTAGAGCTGGAGCAGCTTGGCCCAGAGAAGCAGGAATAGCTGAGAGGCAGCAGAGAGACTCAGACATCGGAGTCTGTGGTTGCCAGGGTATAAAATCCGTCCCTGGTAGCCGAGTCCGAAGGGCAGGAGAGCTGCAAGCCCCTGGCCCAGAAACATCCAAGGTACAGCTGCAGCATCAGGGCCCGGTGTGGACTCCAGCGGAGAAGCACCAGAGAGAGGGTCTGCGCAGCCACCTACAGAAAGAAGGGACGTGCTATTGGTCCCAGCAGCGAAGAGGGCCATTGCTGGATCCAGAGAAGCAGGGTCCTATCATCACAAAGCAAAGTACAGGAGTAGGCCTCATACTCAGCTGGCCAGAAAGATCATCCCAAGTACTTCCAGGCCGACCGGATCCCCATCACCACCTGTAACGGTCTCCCAGGACTGGACTGTTCCCAGAGTAAAAGAGGAGAAGGTAAAGAGACTGTTGTTTGTGCCTGGTTCTTTCCTCGCCTGTCGGCCCTGCACCGTGTTAGCCACACAACACCATAGACTTTCACGGGCACCAACGGTATCCCGGGGCATCGCTCCACCTGTGGGGAGCAGTACCATCATAGCTGCCATAACATCACCCCGGAGTTCTCCCATAGCAGCGGCGGCTTAACAGCCGCATACCACAGGTGGCGTCACGAACATTAACTTTAACTCATCAGCCACATATTCAACTGACATCCACCAGGGCCACGGAGCCGGGCCCAGCCACCACTGACTACCACCGGACTAGTCCGGCCCGGCACCGGGTGTCCCATAGCCCTGGGGTGGGCGAGTCAAGTTTGGCGTCACGAACAGGATTTCGTGCCCGGTCACACCGGGTACTGTGCGCCTGAAGAATTGCGCTTTAAAGACTGTATTACTGCGTGTTTCACTGTTTGAAAACTGCCGCCGCCATTAGCCTCACTGAGCGCAGGAAGAAGGGGGGCGTGCCTGACAAAGAGCGCGAAGGGAGCGCGCCATCAGAGCAGAGCGCTGTTAACCCCGCGCGACCCAGAAGGAAATTTGAAAAGTGAACGGAGCCTGGTAAGGTTCACTAAGGGGGAGGAAGATGTCCGACGCAGAGGGAGGGCAGGTGGCTGCCATAGCCCGAGACGCCGCAGCACCAGCCGAAGCGATCCCTGTCGCCGTCGCCCCATCCCCCGCTGTAGCGCCGGTAATGCCGATCACCATGCCGTACATACCGGGCGCAGAATGGCTGCCGCAGTACTCCGGGGAGTCCCATACCTTGAGCGACTTCAGAGAAAGCCTGCACAGCTTGTTCCGGGTGTATCCGCTGACTGAGAGCCAGAAGGTGGGCATATTAATGGGACAGCTAGCCGGCGCAGCCCAGCGTGAAGTGAAGTCCTGGCCTGATACAGATAAAGGGACAGTAACCCAGATACTGGCCAAGCTAAAGAGTACTTTTGACACCCGCACCGCAGCAGAGATAAAGATGAGATTCTTTGGGTGCAAGCAGCGGGCCACAGACAGCATAAGGGACTATGCCTTAAACCTGCAGGAGGCCCTGAAAGCGGTTAAACAAGTGGACCCAGAGAGTGTACGTGAGGAACACAAACTCCTAACTGAGCAGTTCATAGAGGGGCTCCTGTCAGATGCCCACAGGACCCAGCTGCGTATCATGGTCCTGCAGAACCCTGCTCTGGACTTTGCAAAGTTTAAGGACCAGGCCATCCGGGTACTGAGAGAATCTACACCGAATGACCCAGTACCCCTCCGGCCTCTTGCTATCACGTACCCCGGGGTGGTGCCTGCAACACGAGCCACTGCAGGGGCTGAGGCGCAGTCCCTGGATAAGGATCCCACTGCAGAGCTCAGACAGCAGGTCCAGGAGCTGACCAAGACTGTAGCTGCCCTTGCCAAGACCGTGCAGTCTCTACAAGTGACCCCATCGCCTGCAAGAATCGAGTTGGCCTCCAGCCCAGATGACGTCCCATGGATGCGACAGAAGAGGGTTCCGCCGACCCGAGGCAGAGACACAGACCGGTATGATTCAACGGGACAACCGATCTGCCGCCGCTGCAGCCAGGCGGGCCACATTGCACGATACTGTCCTTTAAATGGGCCGAGCCTGGGGCCAGGAGCCGACCCCCAGGTGTAAGGAAGCCCGGCTCAACACCCAGCCGCAGCAAGTATGTGGGAGGACGACCGGTCCTTCCTATTGTGCTGGATGGGATCCCTTTGAATGCCCTCCTGGATACGGGGTCCCAGGTAACAACCATCCCCTACAAACTGTACAAAAGATATTGGGCTGATTCAGACATTGACCATGGCCCAGATGATGATTTAACAATTGTGGCCAGTAATGGTCAGCCCTTACCTCAAATTGGGTACAAAGAAGTAACCATTAAAGTGGGGCGGGTAGAATTGCCGTGTCAGGGGATGATAATTGTAGATATTGATCGCAAAGAATCTGACCCATTGGTAACCATTGGTACAAATGTGATAGAAAATTGTGTTGCCGAAGTGATAATTTTGTTGCAACAGGCGTCTGAAACTGCCAGCTCCGGGCAGCAGCGTGCCCTACAGAGGGAGATCAGAGCCCTGATGAGGAGGCAGCAGGTAGAGCTGGCCGGAGGAGAAATTGGCAGTGTGAGGGTAAGTGACCCCCTCCCCATTGCAATACCCCCAAGAAGTGAAATGTTGATATGGTGTCGGGCAGCAATAGGCCTCAAGGGTCAGGATTACCATGCCTTGGTAGAACCGGTGTATTCAGACAGCAGGCCTGGAGTCCTGATAGCCAGAGGGGTAGCAGACGTCCGCAAGGGGAGAGTGCCCATCCGTGTCCTGAATTGTGGGGAGGAGGAAGCCAAATTGCCCCGGTACGCCACTGTAGCAAAACTGTACACTGTCAGCAACAACACCATCAAAGCAGTGGAACCCTTGATCCCGTCCGACCAGGCGGAAGACAATGGCTCCAAGGGGCAGCTGGAAGACTGGTGCCAAAACTTACATGTGGGCACCGACTCCACCCCCTCACACCAAAAGCATGGGGTTTACCGGGTGGTACAGGAGTACGAGCGGGTCTTCAGCAAACACCCCCTAGATTTTGGGCAGGTGAAAGGGGTTAAACATCAAATCCCCACGGGTGATCATCCTCCCGTTAAAGAGAGATACCGCCCTGTACCCCCCGCACAGTATCAGCGTGCCAAAGAAATGTTACGGGAAATGAAGGAGGCTGGGGTTATCAGAGATAGTTGTAGCCCCTGGGCAGCTCCACTAGTGCTCGTAAAGAAAAAAGATGGTACAATGAGAATGTGTGTAGATTACAGGCAAATTAACCGCATTACACATAAAGATGCTTATCCACTACCCAGAATAGAGGAGTCACTAACAGCCTTAAAGTCAGCTAACTATTTCTCCACCTTGGATCTCACCAGTGGGTATTGGCAGGTTCCCGTGGCAGAGGCGGACAAGGAGAAGACTGCATTCACGACGCCAATGGGCCTCTGCGAGTTCAACTGTATGCCATTCGGGCTCTGCAACGCCCCAGGGACATTCCAACGGTTGATGGAGTGCTGCTTGGGCCACCACAACTTCGAAACCGTGCTGTTGTACCTGGATGACGTCATAGTCTACTCCAAGACTTATGAAGACCACCTGAAGCACTTAGCAGAAGTGTTTGAGTCTTTGTCAAAATATGGCCTGAAGATCAAGCCGTCCAAATGTCACCTCTTGAAGCCAAAGGTACAGTACCTGGGTCATGTGGTCAGCGCAGAAGGTGTGGCACCTGATCCGGAGAAAGTCACCGTAATCAAGGACTGGCCAAGACCCACCACGGTAAAGGAGGTGCGGCAGTTCCTTGGGCTGGTGGGCTACTACCGAAGGTTCATTGATGGTTTCACCAAGATAGCAGCGCCCCTTCAAGATCTCCTGGTGGGCCAGCCAAAGCAGGCTAAGAAGCAGAGCCCTCCCTTTGAATGGAGCAGCCAACTAGAAACATCCTTTGTCCAGCTGAAAGGGGCTCTCACGGGAGAAGAAATTCTGGCCTACCCTGACTACAGCCAGCCGTTTGTACTGTATACAGACGCCAGCAACGTGGGCCTGGGAGCCGTGTTGTCCCAGGTGCAGGGAGGCAGAGAGAAGGTGATAGCGTACGCCAGTAGGAAGCTTCGGCCCACAGAAAGGAATCCAGAAAACTACAGTTCCTTCAAGCTGGAGTTCCTCGCTATTGTTTGGGCAGTGACTGAACGCTTCAAGCACTATCTGGCGTCGGCCAAGTTCACCATCTTCACGGACAACAATCCGTTGACACACCTGGCAACAGCCAAGTTAGGTGCGTTGGAACAGCGGTGGATGGCCCGGCTGTCTAACTTTGACTTTACCATCAAGTATCGGGCTGGCAAGAAGAATAACAATGCTGATGCGCTGTCCAGAATGCCTCACTTACCCGAATCTGGAGAAGACCTGGATGAACTCGAAGAGATAGAGTTACCGGCTTTCCATCATCAGGGTGTTTCCCAGTGTGAGCATGCTGTGGGAGTGAAGCGCTCGAGCCAACACGAGGTCTCGGTTAACCCATTACTCCACCATAATTGGGAAGAGACACAGAACGGTGACCCGGCTGTGCGATTGGTCAAAGAAAAGCTAGCACAAGCTGAGACTCATCTTGGCCCAGATGCTCCAGAAGAAGCCCAGCAGTTGTGGAAAGAGAGGGGACGACTGTTCACCTACCAAGGCAAGCTCTGCAAGAGATACGTCAACTGGCGAACAAATGAACTTGTCTGGCAGATCGTGATTCCGCAGAGGGATGCTCCAATGGTCCTAGCAGCTTATCATGATAACGCAGGCCACTTCGGGTGGAAGAAGTTGGAGGCCCTACTCCGTGATCGGTTCTATTGGGTGCACATGAGAAAGATGATCGAGAAGTGGTGCCGAGACTGTGGCCCGTGTAACCTGAGGCGGAAGGATGATGCCAGCCAAAGGTCTCCCCTACAGCCAATTGTCACGAAGCAGCCCCTGGAGTTGGTGGCCCTGGACCACGTGAAGTTAACACCAAGCCGGTCAGGCTATGTGTACGCCCTCACAATTGTGGACCATTACTCTCGTTTCCTGGTAGTAGTGCCTGTGAAGGACCAGACAGCCAGAACAGCAGCTAAAGCGTTCCAGGCATCCTTTTGCCGGCCTCACGGTTATCCGGAAAGGGTACTGACTGATCAAGGTCCTGCATTCGAGGCAGAGGTGTTCCAAGAGTTTTGTAACATGTACGGTTGTAAGAAAATCAGAACAACACCGTACCACCCCCAAACCAATGGACTGTGCGAGAAAATGAACCATGTGGTTATTGATATGCTGAAGACTCTACCTCTGGAAGAAAGGAACCAATGGCCAGAGAAGTTGCCAGATCTGGTCGACCTGTACAACCATATCCCAGTAAATTCGACCAACTGCAGCCCCGCTTACCTGATGCGAGCCAGACCTGGCAGGTTGCCTGTAGACTTTGAGATGGGGACTGTGTCGCCGGAGGCGGTTCAAGAAATAGAGGATTGGGATACAGAACGGCAGCAGCAGTACCGTAAGGTCCAGGAATGCGTAGAGAGGAGCCTGTCTCAAGCCAGAACAAGACAAGAACAGCAGTACAAACAAACGGCCCCAGCAACTCCCTTAGCACCTGGAGAACAAGTCCTCAAGAAGAAGCGGAGGACGCATAAATTGGATGATCAGTGGGAAAACGAGCCCTACACCATTATCCCCTCCAACTTTGACAACAGTAAGGTGTGCCTCATAAGCAAGGATGAAGGCAAGACTTGTCAAGCAGTATCCAGAGACCGCCTGAAGACGTGCCCTGAGCGGTGCAAAGTTCAAAAGGAAGTGGAGGAAGTTCGAGAAGAGGGGGAAGAGATGATACAAACAATCCTCGGCAAATTCCCCAAGACTTGGACCCGCATAAATGGTGCCGTAGTGGTACCGGTCCTGACGTTCCCACAGTTGGTCGAGCCAGAAACAGAACAGGTTCCGGATCCACCCAAAGAACCGTCCGCCCCGACACGAGGTGACACGCCAGCAGTGGAACAGGAGGATCAACCCCCTGTCAGTGGTGAACCTGTCATACCCTTGGCGACTCTTAGACCACATGGGCGATCATCATGCATACCTATTGGGGTTAGGCCTACCGGTAGTGCTGAGATAGGAGACACACTAAGTAGTCAGGGACAAACACCAGAGCTACGCAGGTCCCAACGCAGCACTCGGGGACAACCCCCTCTAAGGTATAGGGAATCAAATGTATAAAGGAGAAAGAAAGAGTATTTATTGGAATGTAAATAGTTATGCGAAATGTCTGTAATGTTGTGTACAAAATGTTTTTCTTTTTCTTTGATTGTGAAAATGGACAATTGGGCCACTGGACTATGGGTGGCCAACACCTAAATTGTTCATAGTTAGCACCAGTGTGCTCGACACCCCTGAAGAAAAACCCGTCCGGCGTGCATAGAGTGGGGTCATCAATGCTCTGACGCACGCCCAGAGCCTACGTTGGGGGTTTTATCGCGGCGGGTCCCCCATGGAGCAGTGTAATGGACACCCGGCAGGGAGCCACACTGGACTCTTATAGTACTGTTTGAATTTGTAACGTTAAAGAGAATGTGCCTCCCATATTGGGATGAAATGTATGACATGTTATGTTTTGTTTCCACAGTCCGGGAGTACTGAATTTAACTAAGGGGGAGTGTGGCGCCCTAGGACCTGGTCGCCACAACAGCATTGCCCTCCCAAAGGGTTAATGCTGAGCCTGGAGGTAATTGGGAGATCCATTGGCCAGCAGGTTTAACACCCAACACAGTTCTCCCTCCGGCCAGCAGGGGGAGCTCTGAACCTGGAATTCCAGGGAGCCTTCCTCTACCTGACCAGAGGGAGGAAGTGGGGTCAGTCTGAAGGGAGTAGTGGAAGTGAACAGACGCAGAGTGAGCTGTCCTGTGAATCTGGGGCCTAGAGCTGGAGCAGCTTGGCCCAGAGAAGCAGGAATAGCTGAGAGGCAGCAGAGAGACTCAGACATCGGAGTCTGTGGTTGCCAGGGTATAAAATCCGTCCCTGGTAGCCGAGTCCGAAGGGCAGGAGAGCTGCAAGCCCCTGGCCCAGAAACATCCAAGGTACAGCTGCAGCATCAGGGCCCGGTGTGGACTCCAGCGGAGAAGCACCAGAGAGAGGGTCTGCGCAGCCACCTACAGAAAGAAGGGACGTGCTATTGGTCCCAGCAGCGAAGAGGGCCATTGCTGGATCCAGAGAAGCAGGGTCCTATCATCACAAAGCAAAGTACAGGAGTAGGCCTCATACTCAGCTGGCCAGAAAGATCATCCCAAGTACTTCCAGGCCGACCGGATCCCCATCACCACCTGTAACGGTCTCCCAGGACTGGACTGTTCCCAGAGTAAAAGAGGAGAAGGTAAAGAGACTGTTGTTTGTGCCTGGTTCTTTCCTCGCCTGTCGGCCCTGCACCGTGTTAGCCACACAACACCATAGACTTTCACGGGCACCAACGGTATCCCGGGGCATCGCTCCACCTGTGGGGAGCAGTACCATCATAGCTGCCATAACATCACCCCGGAGTTCTCCCATAGCAGCGGCGGCTTAACAGCCGCATACCACAGGTGGCGTCACGAACATTAACTTTAACTCATCAGCCACATATTCAACTGACATCCACCAGGGCCACGGAGCCGGGCCCAGCCACCACTGACTACCACCGGACTAGTCCGGCCCGGCACCGGGTGTCCCATAGCCCTGGGGTGGGCGAGTCAATGGCAGATAGGTACACAAGATTACTGACAGGCAGGCAGAGTCAGGTAGCAAGATGACAGATGACCGCTGGCAGACAAGTGACATGATGTCTAGAGACTGCTGACAGACAGGTAGCAGAGTGGGCTGGAGACCGCTGACAGACAGGTAGCAGCGTAAGCTGGAAACCACTGGCAGACAAGTAGCAGAGTAGGCTGGAGACCGCTGGCAGACATGTACCATATTTCCCCAAAATAAGACACTGTCTTATATTTGTTTGCCCCAAAAAATGCACTAGGGCTTATTTTTGGGGTAGGGCTTATTTTATTATCGGGAAAACAAGGTTTGGGGAAAATTCATCTCCCAAAAAATGCAGATCCCCCCACGCCCAGCAGAGTCATACTTACCAGACCCTGGGCATCTGCGTCGCTCCCAGGTCATCTTGTGATCTTCGGCAGGTGTTCCCAGCAGGTATGCTCCATGCGGTCCGCCCCTGCTTCTGGCCAACACTCGCGCACATCAGATCGTGCCCACACACACTCATGCACGCACACACATCAGATCTCACACACAATCGCACACATGCATTCACCACATCCGGCCATACCGATTGCTTCCAACTGGCAGAGAATTCTGGGAAACAGTGTAGTGGAACGTGAGGACCTGCGGTGGAACACAGCAATGCATTACACTGCTTGGTCTTCCATACATTAAATTCAACGAGAAAAACTTGTCTGCGAATCAAATGTCCTGCGAAAATCAGTGCAAACAAGCAAATTTGAATTTTGCGTAATCCATTCATCTCTTGTAGTGATGATCGAGCACTAAAATGTTCAAGTGTTTGGCACTCAAAAGCAGGTCTGACGCTCGGACGGGCACAATTCAAGTAACAAATCATTGCGGGTCGGGTCAGGCGATGTCACGGGTGGCCTTGCCCGGTTCCGTTGCCCCGAGGCGTGCAGTAAATGAAGGGAAAGCGGGGTGATTAGGGAAAGTTTGTCATGACGTCACCTGTGGTATGCGGCCAGGGACTAGCCGCCGCTGCAGAATTCCTCACTGGGGCAGGTGTTATGGCAGCCGGGATGGTGTCGCTCCCCACAGGCGGAGCGGGCCCCGGGTGGAATGATTAGGGTTGTCAGTCCCTTGGAAGAGCAGGAGCGCAGAGCGATAGCATCGCTAATCAGAGTCTGAGTCGGCAACTGCAGTTCCAGGTTCTTTTACTCACTGATTTAAAGCTGCACCCAGGTACTGGTCTCTGCTGTCGTGGGTTCTGGTCAATCCCAAGCAAGTAAGGGGCCACCACCGTTATTTGAAGAGAGAAAAAGAGAGAGAGTGTCCGATACCTAGGATGTCTCCCTCAGCTGTTAGGTATCCAGGCTGAGCTCCCGCTCCAAGCCCCGGGCTAGTAAAGTCCAAGAGTTCCAGAGGTGTCTTGTCACTATGGTCCCAACTCATCTGCCTGTATGAGTGTGTTGCGCCTGCCTCTACCCCCAAGTGGACCCCGCTCCCCAGGTGGCTGGCTTCCGTGACTGGGGAGGTCCCATGCATCGCGATGGCCACCCCCTTGCCTACCCTCAGCTATCCCACCCTGTGAGTAGGCTCCTAAGCTGTATGTAAAGTGTGAATGTGGAACACCGGTGATTAACCCCCCCATTACTTGAGATGGGCACCGCACCTTAACTTAGGTGCAGTACCCTGTGGCAACCAGAGCCTCAGGGGCGCCACACCTAATCAATTAATCTCTAGTAGGGATGATCAAGTGTTAGGCACTCAAAATAAGTAGGTCTGAAGCTCGGACGGGCACAATTCGAGTAACAAATACAATGGAAGTCAATGGGGAATTCAAGCATTTTTCTGGAAGAAACAAACAGGAGGACTGGGGAGGCAGGAAAATTGATGAAATGGATGGGAATATTGTAGGGAAGATACCTGGATGCATCTCTGACTCCCAGGTTGCTGCTGGGAGCAATGTTGTTAGTGTATTACGCCACTTTTACGTACCGACAATAAAACATAAATAACCAAACATAAATTGGATGGATTTTACAGGAAAAAATTATAGGAAACATTGTTTACTGTATAATGACCTGTATATAAGGCAAAGTTGATAAGAGAAAAAAAACAATGCCTCCTCCACCCCTTAATAACCGTGCCATCTCTCACCATATTTCCCAGTTGCCTATTACTACAGTAGATGACAGACATTTTAGAGGAGCAAATAAAACTAGTGTAGCGCCCCTGAACCCATCATTATATATATAAAGTAGAATTATAGAGTTAGGCCTCATACACACCCTGAAAAAAAATATGAAGGAGTAAAGGAGGGTATCATACAAACCCAGGAAAAATCAAGAATGAAAGTTGTATGATGACCTTCTAAAAATTATGAGTGAGGGGGGCATGGCATTTGAGCGGCCGCAAGTTGGTGGTGCTCCACATCTGACTGCCTGAATCTGCAATCACTGGGCCCAATTGCACTTGAAGTATGGCGGGATCAGCACCACGATACCTGGTAATGTCAGCGGTGGACGTGAGGTGGCGTTCAGATGGCTGGAGGAGCGGGCAGGAGAAGAGGGTAGACGGCCAGGGCTGAAGGGGAAATCCAAGATGGCGCTATTCTCCCCGCAGTGAGTAAAGGTGCAGCACGCCGGGCGGCAACTACTGCCGGAAAATTGGCAGGCTACACTAGAAGCACCTGCAGGCACCCTCTAGCCCCAGAGGATGAGCCACTAGCCCCTCTATCAGTTTAAACCCGCCCTGTGGAGGAATTCCTGGAGACTACTGTGGCGCCCCTGAGGCTCCAGTCACCACAGAGGTACTGCACCTCAGCCAGAGGTGTGGTATCCCATTCCTGGGTAAGGAGGAGGTCACAAGTTGTTACACAAATGCAGACACACTCTTTAGCAATACTCCATCAGACCAGGGTACTGTCAGCCAGCTGGGAGGTTGTGTTTAGTTAGTGGGAGCACACTGTAGAACGTTAGTCAGTCAGGAAGTGGATGCGGAGGAGAAAAGTCCTGGGATCTGGAGCTGGACCAGCTCGTCCCAGCATCGGGGAAGGCGTCTCAAAACCATGGGAAGTGTGCCATACACCCATGGGTTTTTATCCACAGCCGGTGTACCAGTGTGGAGGGACTTAGCTGCAAAGGCGACTGGCCCCTCAACTAGTGGAGAATTACAAGGCTCAGCTAGCAAACCGGAGGCTGAGGTTACTGCAAGTACCGAAGCCACATCCACACACATCCAGTGAAAAGGTGACCACATAGGACAAAGGGACGAGGCAAGAAAGCCACCCAAATAAAGGATCCGCGGACACCGGCTCGGGGTTATGTTTGTGAGATGCAGGGCAGGCGGGACAGGCTAGCGCAGGAAGATGACCAGGGAAGGAACACAGAAGGGTGTACTGGGTTGTGCCTCCAAACTATCCGGGATCGGCTGAGGCCCATCACAGCAGGTCTCAGCACTCCAAGGGCAGTACTTGACTGGCCGTGCTAACCTGGAACTCTTAACTGTGAGTTAAGACCTTGTGACTGCATTCCTGTGTTGCCCAGTTATTGTCTGTGCCTCCGGCCCTGCACCCCGCCATTACATCTCCTATCTCTCATCGACAGCCCTGGGGCCCAGCTCTACCTGTGGAGAACTGTACCAACTCAGCCGCATCACCACTGACCCCCAGGGAACTGAATAGCCGCGGCGGCACCTATTTTGCTGTATACCACAGGTGGCGTCACAAACTCATATACTCTGTAAATATTTCCCCCATATCATTTAATTTACGGCACCACTGGGGTCACGGAGCCGGGCCCTGTCGCCGTGACATCCTCCAACCCAGAACAGGACCTCGACCCGGTAACGAGTGCCCCCAAGACCCGGTGGGCAGTGTCATCTTGGCGTCACGAACTGGATTACATGCCGTTACAATGGGTACTGTGTGCCTAAAGATTGTGTAAAAGACTATGCGCTGTCATCCATTGAAAAATAAGACACCATGTGCAATCAGAAAGGCTGGGTGCATCCACCCTTCGTGGTCTGGATTGCAGTACGGTGCAAAAAGCCGTGCCCGCCCCCTACAGTCACAGAGGAGAAACAAAACTTACCAAAGGACCCAGGAGTCCTGCCTTCCCAGGTAGTAGAGAGAGGAGCAATAGAGAAGCATGGGGTAACTGCACAGCAGACGGACATGGAGAGTGCTATGGCAAGTGGCGACTGAAGGGACCTGGAGCATGAGGTGGAAGCTGTGAACTCCCCAGCTGTCTAGAATATGCACCAGTGCCGCGGCCCACACTCGACCTGGACCTCCTTGCGGAGGTGGAGAGGCTCAGCTGCAAGTTGCTGGAGGCCCAAGTGGATGCCGTTCAGAGATGGCGAGAGTCCCTGTTGGAGAAGGTGGCGGAGGGACGCACAGTCTCGGAACCGGTGATGCCGACCCTATCGGAAGAGGAGACTGGCACTGGAGAGGTAACAGCTGCGGAACCCACGGTTGCCCAGTTAGTTGAGGACACCCTGGTGGGACCTCTCGCAACCCCACAGGCTCCTGCACCTGGCCAGGTTTCCTGATACTTGGTCTGGGATGTGATGACCAGTAGTGGAGAAGGACTGGTGGCCCTCTGAAACAGTACCCGTACCCGTAAACCCGTACCCCGGAGTGTGGAAGTAGCCCACGGCACAATGTCCTGCTGCGCCCGCGAGATGCTCTGCCGGCAGAAAGTGATCAAGATCAGTGGTTACAGAGCAGGAGCAGCGCCGGGTCAAGTGTGAGGCCATCGAGGCCCATAATATGCAAGCTAAGCAGAAGCTCTGCAAGGCCAGACCTGCAGAGCGGGGACCACTGAAACATGGCAAAGTGGTCAACTTCAACCTGGACAAAGGATGGGGCTTTATCAAGGAATCTCGGCTGGCTGCTGAAGTTTTTGTCTCCCGGCGGGACGTTGTGTCCCACCTGCAGAAGGGACACCCAAACAGGGACGTGTACCCGGGTGACTCGGTGATCTATACTAGGCACAAGGGAGAAAGGGGCTGGTATGCCCTCAACGTCAAGATCGACCACCTGAAGGAGGAGGAAACAACACCAGAGTGCCGACCAACAGCACCAGACTGGGAGCCCGTCCCAGCTGTGGCCCAAAAGACTGTGTTGTGCCACCAGGAGACGCAAATCCATATTGTCAGCTATGGTATGCCCGGGTACCTGCAGTGCCCTCAGCTGGGAAGCTGTGGCCCTGGTGCACAGCAGTGGAAAAAGAAGTAAACATACAGTACTGCTGAGAAAATGTAAATACATCATGTTCCAAATTATTATGCAAATTGGATTTAAGTGTCATAGCGATTCATTTTTATTTTTTCTTCAATGAAACTCATTGAGGTATTGTGTCTCAGGGTTCTTTGGATCACTGAACTCAATCTCAGATACCTGTGATAATTAGTTTGCCAGGTGAGCCCAATAAAAGGAAAACTGGATGTTTCACAATATTAAGCAGGCCACAGTTTTCAAGTGACATGGGAAAGAACAAAGATGTGTCTGCTGCCGAAAAGCATCAAATAATGCAATGCCTTGGACAAGGGATGAAAACATTACATATTTCACGAAAACGTAAGCGTGATCATCGTACTGTGAAGAGATTTGTGGCTGATTCAGAGCACATACGTGTTCGTGCTGATAGAGGCAGAATGAGGAAGGTTTCTGCCAGGCAAGTTCATCGGATTAAGAGAGCGGCTGCTAAAAAAGCCGTTACAAACCAGCAAACAGATATTTGAAGCTGCTGGTGCCTCTGGAGTCCCTCGAACCTCAAGGTGTAGGATCCTTCAAAGGCTTGCGTGATACAAATCCTGAGTGATACATGGGAATTTTTCCTTATTATTATTTTTGTTCTGTGGTGTTTCACGGTTTGTTTTATATGTGTAAAAAGCAAAAATCTTTTCAGTAAAAACATTTGATCGAAAAAAAAAAAAAATTATGAGTGAGGGCTGCCTGTTTACCCTCTTTAAATTTGGAGCAAAAGCCGCCTGATGACCCTCTATATGTTTTGAGCGAGTGCAGCATAATGATCCTGTTGATATGGTGGAGGAGGAGGACAAAGAAAAGAAGAAACCATGAACTGTATACCATTTTTTTTGGGTGGGAAGGGGTGCATGTGAATACAGCAGAAAAAAAATATTTGAATTGGCTTTAGTTTCCGCTGCTGTCATCCGGAGGGGTTGAATAATATGAGAGAATTCAGTCCATGTTCATTTTGATAAGAGTCTGGATTTTCAATTGGCAGGCGGATGCGCCTATCAATTATTATGCTTCGGGTGGCACTAAAAACCTGATCTGACAAAATACTAGCGGCAGGGCAGGCCAACACCTCCAAGGTGTAGAGGGACAGTTCATGCCATGTGTCCAGCTTGCATACCCAATAGTTGTATGGCACAGAGGAATCACAGAGGACACTGGTATGGTCGGCAAGGTACTCCTTCACCATGTTTTAAAACGTTTCCCTTCTTGTCAGACTGCCCCGTGCATAAGGATCTGGTTGCTGAGTGTGTCTAATGAAACAGTATATATATATGACCCTTAAAAAGTTCAATTTTTAATAATTTACGCTAAAATCCAAACCCAGTGTATATCAAAAATTTAGAAAAAGAGAAAGGGAGGAGGGTAAAGTTCTCACCCTAAAATGCACCTCCCTCCTGTCCACTACCTACCCCAGAGGTCGGCACCCTAAATCTGATACGAATGTGGCGCCCCCACTCAACGGTGGCTGTCCCCGTAGAAGCCCTAATAGGCCCTTGCACCAGTCATGAAAATCAAGGACTGATAGGCAGGATATGCTTTGTATTTATAGTGGACAGGCTAGACAGAAACACACACATATCCCTCCAATATTACAGATATCGAATGAAAGATAATAGGTATATATAGAGGGGTCCTCAACTGTACATAGTCAGACAGGACCTCATCCTTTCTTTCAATCCGGTGAGGGGTCAGATCTTATGGATAAAGGTTCTGATACCCCAAGTGTGAACTAACCTCTGGTTGCAACCCTCTATCCTCTAGATCAAGAGGTCTGAGAGAAAAAAAAACAAAAAACTATCACAGTAGTAAGCAAATGATTACACCTATAAGATAAAGTGCCAAGTGCATGATGCAAAAATGCTACTGTAATGTAATGTACAAGAGTACCAACTCGCATCTCATGCAGAAAAAGTGCAATTGTGTACTAAAGTGCAAATGCTAGCATATAAAGTGCTGATACATATCGTGCAATGGGACTCTGAGCAACCATTTGGTAGGAATAGAGGTAGTCATAAAACACTTATCTTATGGAGGTAACATGCGTGTTTCAGCGATGCCTCTATAGTGCCTCCAGGCACTATAGAGGCATCGCTGAAACACGCATATGCACGATATGCACGATATGTATCAGCACTTATAATAATCCATCCTGCAGGTCCTGCGATGACGTCACACCCATGTGACTGTGTGGGAGGAGACACAGGATTCCGGGCAGAAAGCAAGAGATACTGGATCCTGAAAGAGATTTGGACACATGATGACTGGTAATAAGAAAAGAGGGGACATGAGAGGGGGTGCAGGGTGAGTGGCATATGAGGGAAGATGGAGTTGCAGTGTAAGTGGCATATGAGGGAAGATGGAGTTGCAGGGTGAGTGGCATATGAGGGAAGATGGAGTTGCAGGGTGAGTGGCATATGAGGGCTGCAGACTGACAGAAGGATGTGAAGGGGTGCAGAGTGTTTGAGAGGGGTAAGTTGGGGTACAGGCAGGGTGAGATATGTGGGCAGGGTGTGTGACATATCGGGGTGTAGTGTGTGTGATATGGGGGTGCAGGCTGTATGGGGAGCAGGGTGTGTGACATATGGGGGTGTAGTGTGTGTGTGTGATATGGGGGGAGCAGGGTGTGTGACATATGGGGGTGTAGTGTGTGTGATATGGGGGTGCAGACTGTATGGGGAGCAGGGTGTGTGACATATGGGGGTGTAGTGTGTGTGATATGGGGGTGCAGGCTGTATGGGGAGCAGGGTGTGTGACATATGGGGGTCTATTGTGTGTGATATGGGGGTGCAGGCTGTATGGGGAGCAGGGTGTGACATATGGGGGTGTAGTGTGTGTGAGATATGGGGGTGCAGGCTGTATGGGGAGCAGGGTGTGTGACATATGGTGGTGTAGTGTGTGTGATATGGGGGTGCAGGCTGTATGGGGAGCAGGGTGTGTGACATATGGGGGTGTAGTGTGTGTGATATGGGGGTGCAGGCTGTATGGGGAGCAGGATGTGTGACATATGGGGGTGTAGTGTGTGTGTGATATGGGGGTGCAGGCTGTATGGGGAGCAGGGTGTGTGACATATGGGGGTGTAGTGTGATTGATATGGGGGTTGCAGGCTGTATGGGGAGCAGGGTGTGTGACATATGGGGGTGTAGTGTGTGTGTGATATGGGGGTGCAGGCTGTATGGGGAGCAGGGTGTGTGACATGTGGAGGTGTAGTATATTACAGGTGTACTATATGGAGGTGTAGTATATTACAGGTATGCTATATGGAGGTGTTGTATATAGTGGTGTAGTATATGGGGGTATAGTGATGTAGTATATTACAGGTATACTATATGGAGGCGTAGTATATTACAGGTGTGCTATATGGAGGTGTAGTATATTACAGGTGTACTATATGGAGGTGTAGTATATTACAGGTGTACTATATGGAGGTGTAGTATATTCCAGGTGTGCTATATGGAGGTGTAGTATATTACAGGTGTGCTATATGGAGGTGTAGTATATTACAGGTGTAGTATATAGGGGTGTAGTGATGTAGTTTATTACAGGTGTAGTATATGGAGGGGGTGTAGTAATGTAGTATATTGGTTAGAACTGAGTTAATTATATTAGTCCGGCCCTCTAAACCAATCCCAATTTCTCATGCGGCCCCATGGGAAAATTAATTGCCCACCCCTGTCTTAGATAGTGCTCCCAGTCCTCTGTTGGATCTGGTGTATGTCTCCTTCATCTCTCCTCCTTGGTTACCCAAGGAATTATGACCTCTGCCTCCAGCGTTATCAGATGGGAATTTTTGTACTAATTGACTAGGGCCTTTTGGTATTGCACCATTTTACTAGCCCTCTTCGCTGCAGGAAGGGTGATAATGGTGAACAACCAGTAATAAGTATTGGCCAAAATGCATATAATGCAAGGGTCACAGAACAGTCAGCCATGTACTGTGCCTTGCGAAAGTATTCACCTCCCTTGGCTTTTTACCTATTATATTATATTACACCCTGTGTTTAAATATTTTGAAATACGATTTGTGTGTGATGTATCAGCACTAAAGAGTTGGGGAAGGGAGGTGAAAAAAATATAAGCAAAAATTGCATTCATGGTATAACGCTGCTAAAACTTAGTCGTGGGCATATGTATTCACCCCCTTTTGCTATTAAGCTCCTAAAAAATTCTGATATAAGCAAATACGATCATAAATCACATACTTAGTGAAAGGAAGTCCCCCTGTGTGCAATCTAAGTGTCCCAGGGTCTGTCAGTATATACACACCTTTTCTGAAAAGCCACAGAGGCTGCAACACCATTAAGCAAGAGGCACCACTAACATACCTCCCAACTTTTGAAGAAATGAAAGAGGGACAAATTGTGTGGCGCGCTACGCGCGCCGCGGCAAATTTTGACCATGCCCACTAGCCACACCCCTAGCCACACCCATTTTGCAGTAAGGATCATTCAGCAGATGCCCCGCACTGTTCATTCAAAAAAACATACCGCAAACACGCAATAATCAGAGAAGATTGTTATTGCGCTCGTGGTACAAACACCTGCAGAAAAAACGCAGCATTTACGCTACGTGTGAACACAGCCTCAGTAATACATATTACATTTTTTTATAGGTTTTAACAAAGAAAAATGATAACTTGCGACATTTTTTTTAAGCCATTTACCGATCCCCATAAATAATCTGATCGCTGTGTTGCTCTGGTCATTACGATTAGACGGACACCAAATAAGTCAATGTTACTCTAGGTGTGAGTTACCACTTACACAGGAAGCCAGGCAATGTGGGGAAATCCAGGTTACCAGGGCAACAGTCACTAAGAGTCATCCCAAGGGCGGAGGCACTGAGTGAGTAAGAAACACACAAAGAGATTCTAGTCAGATGAGTCCAGGACACAAGAGAGCAGACAGTCTTGGGAGAGCATCGTTTAACAGACTGGTCCTTGGGAGAGGAGACAGGTGGAAATAGTCCCAGGACCAGGGGCCACAACACAGCAATGAGTCTGCAGGAATGAGACTGGAATAGGGCGAGAAGCAACCAGTGGAGATGGTGAGACAGAGGAGACATGGTAGCTGAGGTTGAGCCTAACTGTTCCAACAGTGGCAGTGCAGTCGGGGTGCAGAGCCCTCGGTTGGGGAAACCTTCATGGACTCTAACAAATCTGAAGGGGTTGGGGATTTCATGTCCCACCACCCACTTTCCCGTAGCACAGTGACATATAGGATCCGGGTTGTGTTTACAGCCAGGTCCCACAGCGAGGACCCGCGTCACCTGCATACGGGATGGGACACTTGTCACCAATGACACTTAGTAGTTGGGACACTTAACATGGACAGCGAGGTGCCCAAGTTGCTTCAGGCCACGTGGAGCTACGAGTCAGCGCAAGGAGGAAGTTCACACACATTTCCACAGACACCGGTGATTGCCTCTGATTCACCCGGGACCAGCTGTAATCCATTCATGGCGGTGGAGAGCGGCACCTACGGGGAGCTTTAAGAACTGTGAGTAAAAAGAACTTTGAACCACAGTCCCGGTGTTATTCTTGTCATTGTCGGCGCCATCAGCCATCCCCACCGCCCTCATCCTCCCTGGGGCTCGCTCCACCTGTGGGGAGCTGGACTATCTGGGCTGCGTTAACAGCCCCAGAGGAGAGCAACATCTCACAGGGGCGGCTAATCCCTAGCCGTGCACCATGGGTTGCATTGCAAAGCATCCCCGATGCCCATCCAACACCACTCCTGGAAGTCGAAAAGTCGCAGGAAGGGTCTGTGGTGGAGGAGGCCGAGACCCCAGTCACCGCTGCAACCGGTGACACACTTCCCAGGGACCCTTCACCCTCCTTCCATCTCCCTTTACACCTTGGACCTGTGACGCCCCTGGACTATCAGGTCGTCACAGGGTATTGCACAATCTACCCTCCCGTGCAGTATCCACCTCCCTCTTGGTTATGGGTCCCTAACCAAATGGTGTTGCCTTCATCAGCTAATCAAATCCTAGATACACCCTGCACCACACCCACCAGACACACCAGTGGATGGCTTGAGTGGAATAGAGTTGCCCACCTGGGGGGTCAGGAGGGGAGGTGAGGGGTGTAGTGAGTTGGTAGGTAGTGGGTTAGTGAGTGGTGGTGAGAGAGTAGCCCTCGAGCTGTGAGGAGCTCTGAGGAGGTCGGGAGTGGGGACTCCAAGAGAGAACCTGTTTAGGTGGCAGACGGTGGTCTGGGCCTAGAGGAGTTGGACCCTCGTTTGCAGGGGATCGTGGCAAGGGGCACGGATCTGTCGAGCAGGACAGCCGGCGGCCTTGCACCATCACCGGGCTGGGACCAAGGCACGACTGGGTATGTGGACCCTAGATCGGGGAGTAGCTGCATGCAACCCGATAATTTACCCGTGGAGAACGGAGCCTTCAAGATTCGTTCCCAACCGCTCCAAAATCGGGGCACTTTCCATCCAAAACGGTCCAGAAAATCCCAAGTGTGAGCCCTGAGAGTAAGCTCCCATACTTAGCAACAGTGGGGAGCGGGACCCGGCAAGTTTCACACTACCGGGACCACCAGAGAAGTAAACTTAGTGCCAGGAGGCAGGTCACGGATCATCAGCCAGCACCATTGGGGACGGGACCAGAACTAGCTCCCCTCAGTGGCAACGGTGTCCAGAGACTTGGTTTACCCATTTTTCAGTGTCTGCTTAATGGACTAAGTGAGTACAAAAGTGATCCCTGCATCCCACGGCCTCGTCCCCTACACCGAGTTCCCGGGGCACCCCCCTACCCATGGAGGGTTCTAACACCTTGCTGCCCTGTTCCATCATCTCCGGGTACTCCTAACTGCAGCGGTGGTACTCCTAATTACCACACACCACAGGTGGCGTCACAAACTCTATAGTCCCTTGTAAATACCTCCTTCATTTGAGTGGCCGCACGACCCCCGGGTCCGGAAACCCTCGAGCCACTGAGAACCCGGATCCGAGCAGCTCGGCTGCTGCCACGAGGGCGGCACACACCCGTTTGTTTGTCTTTTACATGTAGCCGACGGGGCCACGGAGACGGGTCAGGCCAATCATAGCAATTCCACAAAATCACTGGCCCGTTGACGAGTAACCCCATAGGCCCCGTGGGGAGCTACATACATAATTAGAATTGCCTAAAAATGAAGCTTTCTTTGTTAAAAAGTAGAGCAGGCCTTGATTCGTGTCAAACTTTGCACCATTTTCTGGCTTTAATATTAATACGGTAATTCTGTCAAACGTTGTAGCTCATATGCAATACGAGTAGACTTTACCCACTTTTCTTTGAACTTTTCAATTTAAAAGGGGTATTCCCATCTCCAAGATCCTGTCCCAATATGTAGTAGGTGTAATAATAATATTAGCAAATACCTCCAATTAGAAATGTAGTGTGGTTCTATAGATTCACTGTGTCATTTACCTCCTGATCAGGGCAATGCAGGACCTTAGGTATTCATTGTTATGACCACAAGTAACTAACTGTCACAGGACTGCAATGTCCTTAACATGAGGTAAAGGGCACAGTGAATCAGAAGAACTATACTACATTTCTAATTGGAGGTATTTGCTAATATTATTAATATAACATCTACTAGATTTTAGGAAGGGATCTTGGAGATGGGAATACCCCTTTAAGCATATGCAGCAAAAGTTTGCTATTTTTTCATCATCTTGAAATATCTGCACATTTTGTGAATTTTTAATAGATATTGTAGTCGTCTATATTTATATCAGAGACCAAACGTGTAGTTTCTACTTAAGCTCATTGTTGCTTGCTATCTTAGCCTCTTACCCACTGTGGCCTACTGTGCACACAAGGCAATGACAATGACACGTGCCACATGTGGTCTCATTAGCCACATACCCTGCCTGCCGAAAACACTGCTGTTACATAGACTTCCCTCTGCCCCTTCTGAAATATACTGCTATATGAGAATTCATTTTTTGCAGGCATCTCCTCCTGTGAAACTATTATTCCTGTTACTCAGCTACTCCAGCAGGTAATATTGATATCACTGTGCTCAGTGGCCCCCAGCCCACCACACCAAAGGCTAACCAGGAGCACGGAATAATATAGCATCAACAGTGAACATTTTCTTAAAGTGATACAGTGGAACCTCGCTTAACGAGTAACCCAGTTAGCGAGTATTTCGCTTAACGAGTAAAGCTTGCTGTAAATTTGTAACTCAGTTTATGAGCAGATGAGTCGTCCATCACAGCGCCGCAGCGTGACACCGCGGGGACGGCTCTTGGGGGAAGATACCTTCTGGCAACAGGTCAGTCAGGTTTTCTTTATATAAAGTCGTGACGCCACTCTCGGTATTTGCGGTCAGGGATGGGTGACCGCCACTGCAGTTTAACGAGCGTCTGGGGCTGATGGTATTGCAGTCGAGTGGTGCGGACTCCCGAGAGTGAGGCTGGCCCCGGGGGCTCGGGTGTATATGCGTGGAACCACAGGTCGCAGAATGACTCAAACACAGTCCAGTAAGTCTTTTAACTTGTTTACTCACTTTTTGGTTGTTTCTGTGAGATGCCCGGGCGACACTGTGATAACCAGGTGGAACCAGGAATTCCTGAAGGCCGTTCTGAGGGTAGCTATCAACTCGCCTTCTTTGCACTCCTTTTTGTTTGGGAGGACCCCTTACTTGTAGTATGGTGGGATTCCTCCAGGGAAGCTGTTTCTGACCCCGCTCCCCTCTCTGGCCCGTCTGCTGGCAGCGTAGACCTTGGTGAGATGGCTTCTGGCCCTGTCCCCTTGTGGGTCCCCTTGTTGCTGCTTGGGCTCGGACTCTGTGTTTCTGGAGAGGTACCGCAAGTACCCTCGCCGGCAGGTTGAGCAGTTCCAGACAATCAGATTTCTGCTCTGGGAACCTGTATCCCCATGCATGCCGGAATACCAGTGGTCTCCGTACTTGGCCACCTCTCTGTAGGTGTCTTTCAGGCTGACCCACAGGTACCCGTTCTCCCCCGTTAACAGCTACCACACTCTGCAGGGTCTGGCTAGCTCCCTTCCACACTCCTGAACACTCTGCTCTAGACTGCTCGCTCCACCTCCTCTTCCTGTCTCTCCTGCATCTAGCTCCCAGCCCCTCCTCTACACCCCTTGCAGGGAATTGAAGGTTAACCCCTTCAGGGCTACCCAAGGGTCCCTTCTAATGGTGTGGGAGACCTGATTGCTATGTGTTTGTATGTGCACACCTCATCCTGGCCTTTGGAGATTACCTGCAAGCACTGCCCCGGCATGGGTGCAATACTCTGTAGTGCCTGACCAGGTCAGGGGCGCCAAATTCCCCCTTGGTTATCAGCAGCACATCCTCGGGCTGCAAAGACAAGACAATTGTAAATACAAACTTTTCCCACAGAGGGGCAACTATTTACATTTAAACATACCAGGTACCATTCCACCACCAACCACCCATAATTCTGAATTATGAAATAAAGGAAATCTTTTTCATCTACAGCATCAGTGGTTTTTAGTGCGGCATTTAAACCGTTTTTTTCTTTACCTGACCTATATATTATATACCGTAATGGGGGCTGACCAAAGTTGCTGCGGGTTGATCTACGCAGTACTATACTGTCATCTGTCTGAGGTTGTGTCCTCCCACCTGTGTATGTGTCTCAATGTGAATGAAAGGTGTACTGGGTGCTGACACCAGTGCATGGTCTTCTGATTCAGCTTCACTTCAAGGTTCTGAACAGGTTCTTCTGGTTCTCTTACTTCTTCTCTGGGTTGAGGGAAGGTAATGACTGGAATTACAACTGCTCCATTATATTGAGGCCAACTTGCTGGAAAATCTCCAAGTACAGTATGGATCATCTTTTCGTTTGGTTCTTTGACTGGCGAAGGGTTGGAAACTTCTTCAGGGATTCTTATCTGTTCAGTACATCTCTTAAGGCGATCTCTAGAAACTACAGCTGTTATTTTTCCTCCATCTTTGCTGATGAGGCATGTCTTTTCACGGCTGAGTGTTGATGGTAACACAGTGTAGGGTTCTGCTTCCCAGTGATTGTCGACTTTATGACGTCTTCTCTTTCTCTTGAGGACCACTTCTCCAGGCATCAAAGGAACAGCAGGTGTATTTTGATTGTAGGCTTTTTCTTGTTTCTCCCGCTGCTGAGTCAAGCTTCGCTCCACACACTCTTGTACTTTCTTGTACTGGGCTTGTCGGGTGGAATCCCAATCAGCATCTTGTAGAGGGTCTCCGTGGGTCGCAACTCCCATTTACAGATCCACTGGCAATCTTCCAGGTCTGGCCCTCATCAGGTATGCCTGCCGGTGTGCAGTTTGTGGAACTCACAGGGATGTTGTTATACATGTCCACCAGGTCAGGCAGCTTTTCTGGCCACTGGCTCCTTTCTTCTAGTGGGAGAGTTTTCAGGAGGTCGAGAACAATGTGATTCATCTTTTCGCACATGCCATTAGTCTGAGGATGGTAAGGCATGGCACGGATCTTCTTACAGCCGTAAAGGTTACAAAATTCCTTAAACACCTCCTCTTCAAAGGCTGGGCCTTGGTCAGTGAGCACTTGGTCTGGATAGCCATGTGGTCGACAGAAATGTGTCTGGAAAGCTCTGGCTGCAGTCTGGCCCGTCAAGTCCTTGACAGGTACTACCACCAGGAATCTGGAGTAATGATCAACCATAGTGAGAGCGTAGTTGGAGCCTTGTCTGCTGGGCACCAACTTTACATGGTCCAGGGCCACGATATCCAGGGGTCGTTTGGTTTGGATTGGCTGGAGTGGTGCTTTTTGGGCTGTGATGGTCTTTTCTTCTAAGGTTGCAGGGCCCGCAGTTTCTACACCACTTCTCCAGGGCAGATCTTATGCCCATCCAGTAAAATCTTGCTTTAAGTAGTGCCTCCAGTTTCTTCCAACTAAAGTGGCCTGCGCCATTGTGATAGGCTTCCAGCACCATCCATGTATCCTTCTGTGGTACAATCACTTGCCACACCTTCTCATGCATCTTCGGGTGAGTGATACTCCTGTAGAGTTTGTCTTGGTAGATGAATAATCGACCCCTCTCTCAGGTACTGTGCCTCGGGTGGGGCTCCTGGGTCAAGGCTGGCGCCAGGTTGGGTGATCAGCTTCTTTACCAAGCCTACCGCTGGATCATTTTCCTGAGTCTCCTTCCAGTTGTAGTGAGGTAGCGGATTCAGGGTCACCGCTTGGTGGCTGGTACGTGACTGCCGACACTGTTTGGCTCCATGGCGATGGAACGCTGGCAGCTCAATCTCCACCAGGTCATCCACATCTTCACACTCGTCTGCTAGGTAAGGCATCCTGGACAGAGCATCTGCATTGCCATTCTTGTGGCCAGCTCGATACTTGACAGGACAGTGAAATCGTAGTTTGCTAGCTGGCTACCCAACGTTTGCCATGGCACCCAATTTAGCAGTATCCAAGTGGATTAGGGGGTCGTTATCTGTGAAGACGGTGAATTTGGTGGCTGCCAGGTAGTGCTTGAATCACTTTGTGATAGCCCAGACTATGGCCAGGAACTCTAGCTTAAATGAGCTATAATTTTCTGGGTTTCTTTCAGTAGGCCTGAGCTTCCTGCTGGCGTAAGCAATCACACGTTCCTTGCCTTTCTGTACCTGTGAAAGCACTGCTCCCAGTCCCACATTACTGGCATCTGTATACAGTACAAAGGGTAGACTGTAATCAGGGTAGGCTAGGATCTCTTTACCCGTCAAGGCCAGTTTCATTTGTCTGAAAGATTGTTCTTCTGCTTCTCCCCAGTGAAATGGTGGGCCGGAGGTCTTCCCCTTCTTTGCTTGGCCTACTAAGAGCTCTTGTAAAGGCGCCGCCATCTTCGTGTAGTCCTTGATGAACCTTCTGTAGTAGCCTACCAAGCCAAGGAACTGACGTACCTACCGGACAGTAGTGGGTGTGGGCCATTCCTGAATGACTGTGACCTTCTCTGGGTCCGGTGCTACTCCTTCTGCACTGACCACATGACCTAGGTACTGGACCTTTGGCTTCAGTAAATGACACTTGGATGGCTTCAGCTTCATCCCATATCGAGATAGTGCTTCAAAGACTTCAGCCAGGTGTTTCAGGTGATCCTCATAGGTCTTGGAATACACGATGACGTCATCCAGGTAGAGAAGGACGGTTTCAAAGTTGAGGTGCCCTAGGCAGCACTCCATCAACCTCTGGAAGGTCCCAGGGGCGTTGCAGAGTCCAAATGGCATGCTGTTGAACTCACAGAGGCCCATGGGGGTGGTGAAGGCCGTCTTCTCCCGATCTTCCTCTACTACAGATACTTGCCAGTAACCACTAGTGAGATCTAACGTAGAAAAGTAGTTAGAAGCTTTTAAGGCAGCGAGGGATTCCTCTATCCGTGGCAAAGGGTAGGCATCCTGTAGTCTACACACATCCTCATTGTGCCATCCTTCTTCTTTACCAGGACCAGGGGAGCTGCCCAAGGGCTGCAACTGCCCCTGATGACTCCTGCCTCTTTCATGTCTTTCAGCATGTCCTTTGTGCGCTGGTAATGGGTTAGTGGTATAGGCCTATATCTTTCTTTAATGGGAGGATGTCTGCCTGTGGGTATGTGATGTTGGACCCCTTTGATCCTGCCAAAGTCCAGAGGGTTCTTACTAAAGACGTGCTCCTATTCCTGCACAACCCGGTGAACCCCGTATTTCTGATAGGTGGGTGTAGAGTCAGTCCCCACATGGCGTTTCTGGCAGCAGTCCTCTTACTGTTTTTGGAAGGTTTCGTCCTCTTTTGAGTCAGCTTGTGTCAGGGGACCTACAAGTGTTATAGCGTCATTTGGACAAGTAAACAGTTTGGCTATGGTAGCGTATCTCGGTAGTCTGGCTTCCTCCTCCCCACAGTTCAGCACTCTTATAGGTACTCGTCCCTTGTGTACGTCTACTACCCCCCTGGCTGTCAGAATCAAGGGCCAATGTTCTGAATGAGTGGGCTCTACTACAGCCTGGTAATTCCGTCCTCTGAGACCTACCGCTGCTCTACACCACATCATCATTTCACTCCGTGGGTGTATCACAATGGGGTTAGCATCTATTACACGTACAGTACCAATTTTACCGACAGTCTGGTTTACCTGCTGCTTTCTCAGAATGATTCGGATCTCTTTTTGCAAAGCTCTCCGTGATCCGCCCTCAGCACCTTCAGCAATCTGGTGAAGCAACAGCAACACTTCCCCTAGGCAATTTTCTATGACATTAGTGCCTAAAATCATTTGTGGGTTCCTTTCTCGAACATCATTTTCCACAAAAATCAGTCCTTGTCCCTTCATTTCCTGCCTTCCCACCTGTATTGTTACCCCTTTGACCCCAATCTGGTCTATAGGTTGTCCATTGGCTGCATAGATGGTGAGTTCAGGGTCCGGTGGTCAAAGATCGTCGTCCGACCAAAACCTACGATAAAGGACATACGGGATTGTGGTTACCTGAGAACCGGTGTCCAATAATGCCGGGGTAGGGATCCCATCCAGGACAATGGACAGGACCGGTCGTCCACCCACATACTGAACACGGCAGTGAGCTGGGACTAATCTTCTTAATCCTGGGGACTGGCCCTTGGCCCCAGGTTTGGCCCGTTTAAAGGACAGGCCCTTGCATAGTGGCCTGCCTCCTGGCAACGACTGCAGATGGGTTGTCCAGACGAGTCATAGCAATCACTGCTCCTCCCTCGGGATATAGGACCTCTTCTTCCCCACATCCAAGGGACGTCCTATGGGCTGTCAGCTAGCAGGATCTGATGAGGGGCTTTGGATTATGAGGGCAGTTGCACGGCTTTCAGGAGCCGGGCGACGTCCTTGCTGAGCTGCTGCACCTGGGAGGATAGTGTATTTATGGTCTCTGTTGGCATGTTGAGTCCATTTGCAGCTACCAGGGCCTGCGAGGAGGATTCTGCTCCGGCCGCCGAGGAACTGGTAGGCCATGCTGGAGAGGTGGGGTCTGCACCCATAGAGGGTTGGAGTGCTTTCACTGCCCTGTCTTTCAGAATGGTAAAGTCCACATCATGGTGTTCCAGGGACCACAGCTTCATCTGTTTCCTATCTTCAGGGGAGTGCAGGCCCTGCAGGAATTGCTCTGTGATCATCCTATTTCCTTCCTGATCACTGACAGGATCCACAAGCTTGAGAGCCCGTAGTGTGGCTTGCAACTAGAGGGCATAGTCTCTTATGCTATCTTGAGGCTTCTGGCGGAAGTTGTAGAAACCCTTTCTCAGCTCTGCCTCAGTGCAGTTTTCATAGGCAGATTTCAATTTGTCAAAAATGGTTTCTACAGAGCTCCGGTCATCACTGGTCCAGGCCTCAGCCTCTAATTCTGCTGCTCCAGTCAATTGTCCCAGCACCATGGCGGCCCTCTGCTTACCAGTCATGGCGTACATGTCCAGCAGGGTGCCGATCTTCTTCTTGAATCCGGTCAGAGTGTCTGCTTTGCCGGCGTATTGGGGCAGCCAGTATGCCCCCGGGACGTACGGTAAGGAGATCGGCATAATCGGGGAGACTTCGGCCGGCGCAGCTGCGACCGCGGCACCGGCACCAGGCCTGGCATCGCTTGGGCTGCGTCGCCCTGGCTGGGGGCATTAGCTCTCGTGGCGTCCATCTTCCCTTGAAGTCCCGCTTCTTCTTTCTCTGCAGGTCACTCCCTCCTCTTCCGGGGTCAGAGCGCTCTGGGGATTCTGGGGCGGCCACACCTCTTCGTGGGCGGTGCTCTTCTCTTTCGCGTGGGCTGTAGCTTTCAACTTCGCGATCTTTTGATGATGACAATATGGCGGCGGTTCAAATTTTGCGGTCGGACCTCTGAGGCGCACGGTCACCTGCATAACAGTCCTTATCCTGTTCGTGATGCCAGATGAGTCGCCCACCACAGCGCCGCAGCATGACACCTCGGGGACGGCTCTTGGGGGAAGATACCTTCTGGCAACAGGTCAGTCAGGTTTTCTTTATATAAAGTCGTGACGCCACTCTCGGTATTTGCGGTCAGGGATGGGTGACCGCCACTGCAGTTTAACGAGCATCTGGGGCTGATGGTATTGCAGTCGGGTGGTGCAGCCTCCCAAGAGTGAGCCTGGCCCCGGGGGCTCGGGTGTATATGCGTGGAACCACAGGTCGCAGAATGACTCAAACACAGTCCAGTAAGTCTTTTAACTTGTTTACTCACTTTTTGGTTGTTTCTGTGAGATGCCCGGGCGACACTGTGATAACCAGGTGGAACCAGGAATTCCTGAAGGCTGTTCTGAGAGTAGCTATCAACTCTCCTTCCTTGCACTCCTTTTTGTTTGGGAGGACCCCTTACTTGTAGTATGGTGGGATTCCTCCAGGGAAGCTGTTTCTGACCCCGCTCCCCTCTCTGGCCCATCTACTGGGAGCGTAGACCTTGGTGAGATGGCTTCTGGCCCTGTCGCCTTATGGGTCCCCTTGTTGCTGCTTGGGCTCGGACTCTGTGTTTCTGGAAAGGTACCGCAAATACCCTCGCCGGCAGGTTGAGCAGCTCCAGACAATCAGATTTCTGCTCTGGGGACCTGTATCCCCGTGCGTGCCGGAATACCAGTGGTCTCCATACTCGGCCATCTCTCTGTAGGTGTCTTTCAGGCTGACCCACAGGTACCCGTTCTCCCCCGTTAACAGCTACCACACTCTGCAGGGTCTGGCTAGCAGGGGTGTACGTCTGCTCCCTTCCACACTCCTGAACACTCTGCTCTAGACTGCTCGCTCCACCTCTTCTTCCTGTCTCTCCTGCATTTAGCTCCCAGCCCCTCCTCTACACCCCTTGCAGGGAATTGAAGGTTAACCCCTTCAGGTTGCT
The DNA here is from genome assembly GCF_048569485.1 of Anomaloglossus baeobatrachus. NCBI lineage: Eukaryota > Metazoa > Chordata > Amphibia > Anura > Aromobatidae > Anomaloglossus > Anomaloglossus baeobatrachus. The sequence goes on from NC_134363.1 coordinate 103,091,282, forward strand.
ATGTGTTTGTATGTGCACACCTTATCCTGGCCTTTGGAGCTTACCTGGAAGCACTGCCCCGGCATGGGTTCAATACTCTGTGGTGCCTGACCAGGTCAGGGGCACCACACAAGCTTTGCCGTATGAGCAAAATACTCACTGCACACACTTACGGTTTCGTACATCCATCGCGCTCAGACCCGCTCTTGCAGTCCGCACAAACACACACAAGCAAGCACAAACACAAACAAACATGCACGCACACACACATATCATATTACCATTGCCGGCCTCATTGTTCATTGTTGTTCGCCGCTACAGGATGTGTATCAGGTAACCAACGTGACGATGGAGGAACTTCCGCTGTCAGCCGCTACTCAAAGGCAGCGATCAGATCTGGCCAATCAGAGGCAAGCGACTCCTGCCTTTTATGTCAGCGCTCTGGCAGTGGAAGTTCCTCCCTCGTCGCGATGGTTACCAGATACACATATTGTACCGGCGAACTGCAAGATCCAGGAGGCCGGCGTTGGAACGGAAGGTAAGGTGAGAATAATATGTGTGTGTGTGAGCGTGTTTGTGCGTGGTTGTGTGTGTTTGTGCGTGTTTATACGTGTGTGGAATGGCACAATAGGGGACCAGGATGGGACATTTAACAAGTTGTGGAATGAATTGTCTGCATTGCAATGATTTCCTATGGGAAATCTTGCTTTGCTGAACGAGTAACTTGGTTAACAAGCACACTCCCAGAACGGATTGTTCTCGTTAACCAAGGATCCACTGTATATGTACTGTACACACAGTTTTTACACATGGGGGCATGGGGTGTACTCCCCTTACATACTTCAATTGAGGGCTTTATAAACCAGACGCACAAGTCAAATAAAAGATGAAATTATAATACTATGTTTACTTTATTGAAACTTTAGAATAAATTCATATCTGGAGAGCGATAAATATTTTGCACCCAATAACTGTATATTATACCTAAATGCCCTTCATATTATATACTATTTACTACTGATTTATCCACATTCCACGCTTGTACAGATTCATATGGTAAATTATTGATAAATGCAGCAAAGTGAAAAGAACAGATTATGTTCTCACCAATGATCCGGAGGTATTTTATATTCTTGAATGAGGTCCGATAAACACCAAGAATTTCCATTTTCACGCTCTCCATGAAAGCTTGTCTGTTAGGAACATTCTCGGGCACTGTAGAACTCAGGGCACTATCAAGTTGTCTCGCAAATGCTGGATCACAGTCCAACATTCCCAAAATGGCAGGTGAATGAAAAATAAGGGCAAAAAAGAGAATAGCCCAAAAAGCCATTACGTGTCAGTCAAGGTATAAGGCAGAATGGTGGCTGTGCTTGAAGTAAATGACCTCACAGTGAGGCTGGAGGTTCTATATGCATTATCTGGTACATTCTAGGTTCTATATGCACAGTAGTGCTTCAAAGTTTGTAAATCTTCAGGAATTTTCAAAATGTTTGAATAAACTTGACCAGGGCCGGCTTTAGGCTGAATTGCACTCTTTGGTGCCCCAGACCATATCCCATAAGACCTGCAGCCAATCAGTGGCCGTTTCACTCTCCCCTCCTTCAGATAAAATTGACATCCAGAGGAAGTCAGAGACCAGCAGCCCTCATTTCCTCTGGATTACAGATCTAAAGGTAAAGTAAAGCAGCTGCTGATTGGCTGCAAGTTTCCTGTGAAATGTCTTGTGAGACCTCGGACTCCAGAGGCACAAATTGCTACAACAGTGCCCGGATTTATTGCTTTTCTTTTCTTTCTTTTTTTTCATATAGTGTAAGATGCCTAATAAAATGGCTCACCTAATGCATGCTGCAATTTAATTATTAAAAAAAAAAAAAAAAAAAAATTCACCTGCAAAAAACCCATCCTGAACAGCTATGTGCATGAGGCGTCTGTGCTGGCTTCATTTCTAGTGTCTTTATTCTGTATACTTTCATGGCTTTCAAAGCCTGCAGCAGCTAAAAGAAGTAACCAAAGACGGAACATGTGCACGGCAATGTCATTTTGACATTACGAAGAAGAAAGATTTAAGGACAAAAGAACATATTTGACAATGGCCAACTCCAAAATTAATAACTACAAACAAGACAATACCTGCAGTTTTAAACACCCCTGTAATATTAACGATCGTATTAATCTGTCCATACAATAAATCAGGAGTTGTTTCTTTAATAAAAAAAAAACAATACCTTTATTAAACAATTTTACATAATTCATTCTGGACAGTCATACGTAATTTATAGTTATGAGACAAAAAAAGTAATGGACAAGGACAAAAAGGTGAAGACAAGGAAAAAAAACAAAAAGACATCCACAAGGTGGATCCACACATCCAGGCACTGTGCACTTTATGGGTGAGTAGCTATCTGGCTATTTGTTTTCCTCAACAACCATTGGCTTGTGTTGCCTTAGATAGAGTGCTCCTTCAGCACCACCTTGTGGTGAATATTGAATATAGGCTTAAATGCTGTGGTATGGAGGTTTTTGTGACATACCAGTTTTGTATTTCTTTGGCTGATGTTACTCTGACTTCTGAAGTCTTACCCTGTGGATCTTTTTTTTTGTTTTTTTCCTTGCCCTCACCTTTTTGTCCTGCGCCATTATTTTTTTGTCTCATAACTATGAATTATGTTGACTGTCCAGAATTTATTATGTAAAATTGTTTAATAAATATATTGTTTTTAATTAAAGGACCAACTCCTGATTTATTGTATGGACAGATCAGTATGATCTTAAGGCCTAAGCCACATGGCATTAAAATCGGTGCGAGTGAGGTGCGATAAAAAAAATCGCATTTCACAGACCAATATTAGCCTGTGTGTCAGCGCACATGAGCGATTATTTTCTCAGCCCTAATCGGACTGAGAAACAATCGCAGCATGCTGCGATTGTAATGCGAAACACTTTTTCTTGCACCTATTCAAGTCTATGGGCCGAGAGATAAATCGCACTGCACTCGCAGTGGTTGGACCTCAGTCGCAGGGACACTCACATGACACTCGGCTCTGCTGTACTGCCAGCGTGAGCTGAGTGTCATGCGAAGGGATCGCAGTAATCCCCATGTGGCCCCAGCCTTAATATTACAGAGGTGTTTAAAACTCCAGGTATCGTCTTGTTTGTAATCATTTTGACATTGCTGTGCATCACATCCCTTTACTAGGATGTATTTGCACCGAATTTTAAGGCACATCCTGCCTGGAAAAAACCCAGTGTGCACATAGCCTAACAATAAACTCCTGTATGACTCGACCTAAAAGAATTTCAGATTGGAATATAAAGCAGTAACTAGTGATGAGCGAATGTAATCGTCACTATTCGATACTTGTGTGGCGCCCTGGACAAGCCAGGGGCCACAGAGAACAACACCCACACACCCCACACTCCCAGCAGGCACACCGAAGTCAGAACACAAAACCCTTGTTGCCTTCCTCCAGGGGCTGATGTCCACACCAGGGGGTGGGCCAGGCGGTTGGCCCCACCCACCGAGGAGTTCACAGTCCTGGAGGCAGGAAAACAAACAGTTGAGTTTTGGAGGTTAAAGTGGAAGGAAGTGAAGTGGTAGTGGAGCAACTAACTGACAGCGTCCGGGTGTGTGGCCCGGGCGGTACAGCAAGGTTGGCAGACGGTGGTGACCGTCTGCACGAGTGACCGATTGGAGTCTACCGTAAGGACCGTGGACGGGCGGTGGCCCGGCGGTACCGGGCCGGTACACAAAGAGAAGTCAGCACCATCTGGCAGGGGCTTACGGACCCCGGCAAGGCTAGGAGTCGCCGTGAATTTGCCAAATTCGTTAGTGAAGGGAACCTCCTGGGTTTCCCAACAGCCAAGTCCCGACAGAGGGCAACAGTCCAACCAAGTGAGGGAGACACCGCCACCGCCAAGGCAACCGTTTCTCAGGGCCAGCGCCTGCGGGCAAAAGGGGCTCCTCCGGCCTATATCCAAAGCCGGGGAGCGGGTTACCGGTGGGAACCCATTGGAACCATCTACCGTATCTAGGTGCAGGGAAAGGCAGTCACCATCAACCTGCCGGGAGCAGAAACCACCGCAGCCGTCAGTGGGACCCGTCCATCCAGCCGTGTGTTTTACCGAGAACTGTGTCTTCATCATTGGCTGAGTGAGTACCACCGTGCCATGCGACACAGCGCTGCCCCTGTGACCCTGCACCTCACCAGGCCCTGTAACCCGCCTGCCATCCTTCCCTACCCCATCACCGGGCCCCGGGACAACCAACCCCCTACCCACGGAGGGGAGAACTAACAACAAAGCTGCTCCCTGTCACCGCTGCCGGGATCCCCGTCCAGAGCAGCGGTGGTGTCACCAATATCACCACAACCGTGGGTGGCGTCACGGACAATAATCAAAAACCCCCACAATCAAAAATCCCCCTTTTCACTCACGGGCGAGGAGCGCCGCTCGAGTCCCCGGGATCCGGCCCACCGCTCGAGCCACCAACCGAGCAGCAGCACCAGCAGCGGCCGGACCCGAGCAGTGGGAGAGCGCAGCGTCCCCTCCTCCGCCCGCGACACTTGCACAGAAAGTACGGTATTCGGGGTATTCGTTATATTGCAAGTTTTTGTGTATTCTCCTCGCTATATTCGGATGTCTCACCCAAGTGTTTTGGCACCTGATTTGCAGCTACTAAACATGCTGGGATTCTTAAACAATCACAGTAATGACGCAGCCATCTTGGTTGTGGGATTACTGTGATTGGCTAGCCGCGCAGCGTCATAGGGTCTATAAAACGCTTTCTGGCAGCATTTTGCGCACATTGCGTCCGGAGCCAGCATTGTATGAGTATAGGGATAGAGTGAGCAGCTGCTAGGGAGAGTGTAGGCCTATTAATAACACAAAAAGCCCTTTTCAGGGCTACCTGCAGTGTATAGGTGAGTGTAGCGTATGGAGGGACAGATTTTGGAGCAGGGACAGAGTTTAAATCAGCGTGTCACTACCTCAATAGTACCGTCCAGAATACCATAACTTTTTTAAGAGCTGAAACCACTGAACAAGGTCACAGCAGGGTGGGAGAGATTGTGGATTAGGTAGAGAATAGAGACCTGTTTCCACAATTTAGGGCTTCACAGCCTGGCTTCTGGTGTCCACATCAGCCACATTAATACGTTTCTAGTGACCTTTTGGAAATAGTTACAAAACAGTACTCTAGCATTTACTGCTGCCTGATACACTAAACGCACCGTTCCTTTTTCCACAATATTTAGGGGTTCACAGCCTGACTTGTGCTGTCCGTCCACATCAGCCACATCAATACATTGCTAGTGGCCTTGCATATAGTTACAAAGCAGTACTCTAGCATCTAATATATAAAGCTGAATTTGTGTGTGTGTGTGTATGTATGTATGTATGTATGTATGTATGTATGTGTGTGTGTGTGTGTGTGTGTGTGTGTGGTGTCCGGGATTGGCATCTGCACCGTCGCAGCTACAGCCACAAAATTTTGCACACTCACACTTCTGGACCCCGAGAGCATCATAGGCTATGTTTGGAGGGGACATTTTAACCCCACGCTTTACAGTTATTCACCAAAAAACCTGCCTCCATTAAAGTGAATGGAGCTGGAAGCCACAGGGCAGCCAGAACTTCAGAAGAATGCGCAGTCACGCTCTTAAATAGAATGTTGGCGTGTCACAATGCAGCCAGGGAAAGAGGCAGACACAGACAGGGAAAGAGGCAGACACAGACAGGGTAAGAAACAGACAGACAGGGTAAGAGACAGACACAAAGAGACAGACACAGACAAAGAGACAGACTGACAGGGAAAGAGACAGACAGGGAAAGAGAGAGACAGGTTAAGAGACAGACACAGACAAATAGACAGAGACAGACACAGGGAAACAGACAGACAGGGAAAGAGAGGGAAAGAGACAGACAGGGTAAGAGACAGACAAAGACAGGTAAAGAGACAGACAAAGAGACAGACACAGGGAAAGAGAGAGAGGGAAAGAGGGAAAGAGACAGACAGGGAAAGAGACAGACAGGGAAAGAGACAGAGACAGTCAGAGACAGACAGGGAAAGAGACAGACAGACAGACAAAGAGATAGAGAGAGAGAGACAGAAAGATATATACAGAGGGGGAGACAGACAGAGAATGGGAGAGAAACAGAGAGACAGTTACTATCCCGGGCGTTAATACATTCTATTCCGGGAATGTTAGTGCATTTTATTTTGTTTATCAGTTATTAACCCGGGTGAAGCCGGGTAGTACAGCTAGTTTACACTAAATGCACTCTTCCTGTTTTCACAATATTTAGGGGTACACAGCCTGACTTGTGCCATTCGTCCGCATCAGCCACATTAATACGTTTCTAGTGGCCTTTGCAAATACAAAGGATGACTCTACCATTTTGTGCTACCTGGTACAAAATATCACTGCTACTTTTTCCACAATATTTTTGGGGGTCAAAGTTTGTTTGGCTTGGGCCATAAATATCTGCAAATATGTCACCAAAACTCAAACTGACAAAAAATCCAGTTGTTAAGGGACAGGGACGTGGACATGCGCGTGGTATTGTCAGTGGTGGGCAACAAGGCATTGAGACTGTGTCAGGTCAGAAAAAGCTTGATGCATCCACTATGTTCCTTGCCAAATTTAATGGTCTGGAACATAAACTTGTGAAAAGCGAGAAGAGCAAGAGCAGATTCGTTCTTGGATGGCAGACAAGGCCTCTTTGCATTTGTCAAACAGCAAGAAATCTTCCACGACCACACCGCCTACTGTGGATACCCAGGAGACTGGCCCATCCAATCCTCAATCTGGTCCTCCTTCCATCATCAGTCACAGGACACATATGACCCCAAGTTTGGTCACTCTGAGGATCTGTTTTGTACGTATGCTTTGGTTGGCTCTGGCCTCTCACAGTGCAGAATTGAAAAGGGATGTGAGGAGGTGGCATGTGTTGATGCACAAGTATGTGAGGACCTACTGCCAGAAGAAAGCCACTTTGAAGAACCTGATTTACTGTCTCCAGAGGTGGAGGCTGATGATGATGAGACACAGAAGCCATCAGGTCAGCCTATAATCTCAAGTGGGAAGGAGTATGAGATGGAGGACGAGGTGGTTGATGATGAGTCTACTGATCTTATCTGGACCATTGACATGCATAGCCAGCACAGCAACACAGAGGAAGATGGACACAGGCACCAAGGGGTAGTGGTTTGCCCAGAGTGAGAACTGGGTCAACTGTTCCGAAGAGCACCCCCACTGTGGCCCAAGTCAGGGCAAGTCTGTTCAGTTCAGCTGCTGTCTGTAAATTGTTTTCTGAAAGTCCTTCAGAGAAAAACATTGTAATCTGTAGCATCTGCCATACCAAGTTAAGCAGAGGCCAGGGCAAAGGAAACCTAAGGATGACCAGTATGCGGAGCCACATGGCAGCCAAGCATTCCAGTATGTTGGCAGAACAGCAGGGTACTAAATTTGTGTTTGCGGGTCAAACCACTGCCATGTCGCCTGTGCTACATCCTTCACAATCTGCTGTCCAGGAAGCAGGCACTCATACATCCTGACCACAAGGTGCGATGGCACAGACACAGCAAACATTAACCACATCCACTTCCTTGTCCCAGCAAAGCGTACAGTTGTCCATGCTTGAGATCTAGGAAAGGAAACATAAATACCCAGCCACACACTCACAGGCACAAAACCTAAACTCGCACATTACCAAATTGCCAGCCATGAAGATGTTGCAATTTAGGCTTGTGGGAACACAGTGTTTCCATGATCAATTGGCTGTGGCTGCCCCATAATACAGTGTTCCCAGCCGCCACTATTTTGCCCATTGTGCCATTCCCGCATTATACAAACATGTGTTAAACAATCTCAAACATGCTCTAACCAACACCGTAACCAATAACACAGACATGTGGACAAGTTGTTGTGGACAGGGACGATACATATCTGTCGCTGCTCACTGTTTGAACTTGGTGGATGCAGGGACAAAGTCGCAAACTGTAACAACACACATCCTACCCACGCCAAGAATAGCAGGCCCAACTTCTACCAGCATTTCTGCCTCATAATATGCCACTTCCTGTCTCCCCTCTTCCTCCTCATCCTCTGCTGAATTACCCACCCCACCACTGCCAAGCTAGGAGCTGTGCAGCAGCGTATCGGCAAAACGGCAACACGCTCTGTTGAAGCTGATCTGTTTAAGTCACAAACCACACACTGCAGCAGAGCTGTGGCAAGGTATTAAAAAGCAGAACGATCAGTGGCTCTCCCCACTGCACCTCCAACCTTGTCTGGTTGTTTGTAACAATGGGCGTAACGTGGTGGCGGCTTTAAAGGTCGGCAAGCTGGTACATGTGTCATGCATGGCTTATGTGTTGAACCTACTGTAGCTGTTCAGAAATTTCTGAAAACATATTGATTTGCCATACCCACTTGAGAAGGTGCGCCGTATTAGTGTCCATTTCCGCCATTCCTCTACTGCTTTTGCTGGTCTAACAGTGCTGCAAAAGCGCTTGAATTTGACAAGCCACTGACTCATGTGCGACCTGCCCACGCGGGGGAACTCTACATATCATATTCCTCAATACACATAACACTGTTGGTTATAATTGACTTAATGACAAAATGTATAATTGCTGGAGGATGGTCGAACTAGATGGACCAAAGTCTTTTTTCAACCTATGTAACTGTAACTATGTGATATGTTGGCAAGAATTAGTGAGCAGCAAGAGGCAGTAGCTGAATACCAGCTTCAACATGTCTGTCAGCCACCATACATAACAACTGTTGAGTGAGTGTGGATTGCTGACATTTGTGAGGTTCTTGAGAACTTTAAGTACTGTACAAAGCTCGTGAGCAGTGATCAGGCTGTTATCAGCGTAACCATCCCGCTGCTGTTGTGAAGCCCCACAAGTGCAGTGTCGGTGCATTACCTTCAGGGACTCCACTCAGCTGGATCTTGTCACAGGTAGGAGATCTTTTAGGATTGTCGTGACGCCACTCTCAGAATTGCGGTCAGTGGGGACCGCCACTGCAGATTAAGGGATGCCTGGGGCTGATGGTGGGTGCAGCCAGTTGTAATAGCCTCCTGAGAGTGAGGCAAGCCCCAGGGCCCTGTGTAGGTGTGTAGAACCACAAGGCGCAGAATAACTCAACACAAGCAGAATGTCTTTCAGGGGTTTTACTCACTGAAGATGGCAGGGTGAGTAACCCGGGCGTAGCTGGGATGAACCAGGCTGGAACCAGGTGTCTTTCAGGCTGACTGATGAGGGTGGCTACCGACTCGCCTTCCTTAGCCCTTTTGTGGTTTGTGGTAACCCCGACTTTTAGTCCCTATGGGGGTCACCCAGGGAAGTAGCTGCTCCCCTCGTTTGTTTGCCGTTTGCTTGTCGCCTGGACCAGATCACTCCAGCTGCTTGCCTCCTGTGAACTATGGGCCCTAACTGTGGCTACGTGGCTGCGGCCTTTGGGGTGTTGTGGCGTGGGCTTTGAGGGCCCCACACCGGCAGGTTTAGCAAGGAAAGGTGGATCTATCCCCGCACCGGGATCTGCCGCCCGTTTGGGCCTGGTACTCCCTGACAGTCTCCTTACTTTCCACTACACTGCTCTCTCTCCAGCTGTGTGTGGTGTTCGGGCAGCACTCCCAGGTGACCGTTCTCCCCCGTCGGTAGTCACTGCGCGGACGCTGTTAGACTGTAACAGCTCCAGGGTCTGCTTCTGCTCTTCCTGGACTGCACACTAAACTGGCTCACTCGTGGGACTTGCACTGCTGCTCCTGTCTGAGCTCCACTGCCATGCTCCTCACTCCTCCACACTCTGCTTCAGACTGTTTACTCCTCCTTCTCTTTTCCCTTTGTGCCTGCCTACGCCACCTAGCAACCAGGCTCTCTACCACACCCCTTGAGTGGAGATGGAGGCTTCGCCCCCTCCACTCCTCAAGTGGAGGTGAAGGCTTTGCCCCCTCCTGGGATCCCCAGGGGTCCTCCCAAAGGTACATGTGTGAGACCTGATCACTATGCGCCTGTGTAGTCACACCTCGGTCAGCCTTCTGGATTACCTGTATTGTACTGTCCCCAGCATGGGTGCAGTACTCAGTGGTGCCTGACCAGGTCAGGGGCGCCACATTCCCCCTTAGTTATCACCAGCACGTCCTCGGGCTGCAAGACAACATTTTAAAATGCATAAAACATTAAAACATTTAAAACCACCAGGTACCATACATCACCACCCTCCACCCACAAGTCCGTTAACCCACCCTAAACCCCTTTCAGGAGGCAGGTCACCGGTTTCTTTTGGTAACCAGGTCTGGGCCATCCACTTCCCCAGACCTTTCCTCCAATCTGCCTCTCCCGTTGGCCGCGCCTTCAGCCACTTCTGGCAGGATGTAGAGGCGGCTTTCATGGGCTGGTGGTTTCAGGGTATACCTGGCCTGGTGGAGCCGCGCCTTCAGCCTCTTCTGGCAGGATGTAGAGGCGGCCTCCACAGTTGGTGCCAACCAGGTACCCTCTTTGTGGTGGAGAGCCAGGCCCCATAAACAGGCGTGCTCCCTGGTTGCAGGTGAGCCAGGCCCCATAAACAGGCGTGCTCCCTGGTTGCAGGCGAGCCAAGCCCCTAAACAGGCTGGCTCTGGTGGTGGTACCTCTGGGGTAACTATTTACACTGCGAGAGTTTGTGGCTATAGCCAGTTCATAGCCTTAAGGTTCATGGGTTTCTCACACTAGTTCATGTGGGCACATTTCTTAAACTTATAAACGTTGCAAACTGGTCAAAACTGTAACTTGCTGTACTTCTTTCTTTACTTTACATAGATTCCTCCTTACCAGGGCTTGGGCCTGTAGGGCTGCGGCACCTGTTGCTTTCTCCATCTCTGTCTTTTCCTTCTTCTTCTGTATCTGTTTCTTTTTCTGTTGAGACAGCAGGTTCACTGTAAGGATTGCTGGAACATGGTGTAACATCCAATGCATACCATCCTCTTTCTCCTTGGTGCATGGTGAATTCCACTGAATCTCCTGTCCGTAGATTCCTTCCAGGATGTCCTCTGGGCAAATGGGCTCTTACGTCTCTTCTGTTAACAAAGATGCCTTCTTTTATACCAGGAGCTACTATGAAACCATATCCACTCTTCAAACTGAAATCCTCTACTACACCACGACAAAGTGGACCTCTAACCTGGGATTTGGCCCTTCTCAGGAACCGTTTCTCTTCCAAGTCTCTGGCCATGACTTCGTCTTTCTGCTCTGGAGACTGCGGTGCAGGGGAAAGCTTGGTTCTGCTACGGCGCCGTGTCCTAAGGGCTGGGTTCTGCTGGGCTGTTACTTCACTGCCTGCAGGCCCCCAGGTGAGGTTTCTAGGCAACTCTTCCTCTTCATCCCAGCGGGAATACGGCAGCATCTCTGGCTCTGGGCATGGATCCACTGCTGATGGCTCCGAGGTCAGCTCCTCAGCTTCCTGGCCTCCTCTCCCCCTTAGTTCTTCGGGATGGGGGATGATCAAAAGAAATCGGGTTAAATGCTGCGCTAAAAACCACAATCCAAAGATATATCGTGAATTCCTTTTCTTTATTTTCACAGGTCAACGCGTTTCAAAGGCATCTCCACCTTCTTCATCAGGACAAAAGTCAGAAAGAAAGGAACAGCATCCATGATGACTTTTGTGGAGATGCCTTTGAAACGCGTTGACCTGTGAAAATAAAGAAAAGGAATTCACGATATATCTTTGGATTGTGGTTTTTAGCGCAGCATTTAACCCGATTTCTTTTGATCATCCCCCATCCTGTTGCAATATCGGGGCTGCAGCTGACCACTTTTGTATTCATTTATTCCATGCTGACAAGGAGTTGTGCCTGTCACAACTGAAGCAGGTGAGTACCTGTCCTATTCCCTGCACCTATATCTATCGGTTAAAACCCTATGTGCGCTTTCTTTCCACAGTTTTTGCTACCTTAGTTCTTCGGAGCACTCCTGTTGTGGCAGCGCCGGGGATGGGTGGTCATCAGCAGGCCCGGGCGGTGGACTTTTTGGCGTGGATATTGCCGGAATCCTCCTAGGGGTGTGCGGAGGGAGCAGATACCGGTCCACCATCTCCTGTGGGAACTGGGCCTCTAGGTTAGCCTTCAGCTTCCAGTATTCGGGGTCCTCTCCTATCAGGGACTTCCTAGCAGGGACTTCCTTAGACTGGGGAGCGGTGTCTGCTCTGGCCTTGCAGGCCGGGGTAAACAGTGGTACATTCTTGTCTTGGCGGGCCGCGCCTGACATGGCGGCGGCCTGGTCTTGGCGGGCCGCGCCTGACATGGCGGCGGCCTGGTCTTGGCGGGCCGCGCCTGACATGGCGGCGGCCTGGTCTTGGCGGGCCGCGCCCTGCATGGCGGCGGCCTGGATCAGCGTTGCAGTTTCAATCAGGGTCGCAGCTGGAGTCTTAGCGGGCGTCGCTACTATGGCCGGTTCTTGGCGGGCCGGGCAGGGCATCGCTGCGGCGGCCTGGATTGGCGTCGCAGCTGCGATGGGATCTATGCAGGCTGGGCTGGGCGTCGCTGCAGCGATCGGAGCTTGGCGGGCCGCACCTGGCGTGGCTGCGGCCTGGTCCAGCACCTCACTTGCGGCGCGGACGGGCGTCGCTGCTGCGGTGGGGTCTTGGCGGGCCGGGCCTAGCATGGCGGCGGCCTGGGTCAGCGTCACACCTGCGGCATGGATGAGGGTCGCGGCGGCAGCCGGATCTTTGCGGGCCGGGCAGGGCATCTCTGCGGCGGCCTGGGCTTGGCGGGCCGCACCTGGTATGGCTACGGCCTGGTTCAGCGTCGCCGTGCCGGGCATCTCATCAGGGACCGCGGGCGTGGCAGCAGGGGTCGGGGCACTCGCGCTGGCAAGGGCAACACTGGACTCACCCATCGGTGGCACCATCGGGGTCTGAGTCGTCGCCGCTCGGTCTGGCACTCGTCGCGCAGCTTTTTCCTCATAGGCCTTCACCGCGGCAGCCATCTCCAGAAGCTCCATGCGTTCCTCTCTGATCTGCTCCACGACCCGGGTCTCCAGTCGGTCGCAGAACTGGGCAAGCTCCCGATACCACCAGGCAGCGGAGCCTGGTTCTGGGTTTCTGCGTTCAGACGCCATTTCCTCTGCGCCTTCTTCTGCACGATTTCCCAGCAGTGGACTCGTCGCTGCCTCCAGTTGCAGGCTCTTCAGTTTCTGCTCTGCCTCTTCCAGCAGCAGGCTTCTGGCTCCCTTTCTGTCCCGACGTCTCTGAACGCCTCCGCTCCCATCACTTGCGAGGTCAGGACTCTGCAGGGGATCTCTGGGTAGCCACACCTCTTCGTGGGCGGTAACTTCCCCCAGCGCGGGCTGCTGTTGTTTTTCAGCGCGCTTTTCATGGTGGCAATATGGCGGCGCTTCCAATTTTTCAAGCGGACCGCCCAGGCACATGGTCACCTGTCTGAACAGGTCTAGTCCTTATCCTGTTCGTGACGCCAGAGATGTGAAGCCCCTCCAGTGTTGTGTCGGTGCATTACCTTCAGGGACTCCACGCAGCTGGATCTTGTCACAGGTAGGAGATCTTCTATTTAGGATTGTCGTGACGCCACTCTCAGAATTGCGGTCAGTGGGGACCGCCACTGCAGATTAAGGGATGCCTGGGGCTGATGGTGGGTGCAGTCAGTTGTAATAGCCTCCTGAGAGTGAGGCAAGCCCCAGGGCCCTGTGTAGGTGTGTAGAACCACAAGGTGCAGAATAACTCAACACAAGCAGAATGTCTTTCAGGGGTTTTACTCACTGAAGATGGCAGGGTGAGTAACCCGGGCGTAGCTGGGATGAACCAGGCTGGAACCAGGTATCCTTCAGGCTGACTTGATGAGGGTGGCTACCGACTCGCCTTCCTTAGCCCTTCTGTGGTTTGTGGTAACCCCGACTTTTAGTCCCTATGGGGGTCACCCAGGGAAGTAGCTGCTCCCCTCGTTTGTTTGCCGTTTGCTTGTCGCCTGGACCAGATCACTCCAGCTGCTTGCCTCCTGTGAACTATGGGCCCTAACTGTGGCTACGTGGCTGCGGCCTTTGGGGTGTTGTGGCGTGGGCTTTGAGGGCCCCACACCGGCAGGTTTAGCAAGGAAAGGTGGATCTATCTCCGCACCGGGATCTGCCGCCCGTTTGGGCCTGGTACTCCCTGACAGTCTCCTTACTTTCCACTACACTGCTCTCTCTCCAGCTGTGTGTGGTGTTCGGGCAGCACTCCCAGGTGACCGTTCTCCCCCGTCGGTAGTCACTGCGCGGACGCTGTTAGACTGTAACAGCTCCAGGGTCTGCTTCTGCTCTTCCTGGACTGCACACTAAACTGGCTCACTCGTGGGACTTGCACTGCTGCTCCTGTCTGAGCTCCACTGCCATGCTCCTCACTCCTCCACACTCTGCTTCAGACTGTTTACTCCTCCTTCTCTTTTCCCTTTGTGCCTGCCTACGCCACCTAGCAACCAGGCTCTCTACCACACCCCTTGAGTGGAGATGGAGGCTTCGCCCCCTCCACTCCTCAAGTGGAGGTGAAGGCTTTGCCCCCTCCTGGGATCCCCAGGGGTCCTCCCAAAGGTACATGTGTGAGACCTGATCACTATGCGCCTGTGTAGTCACACCTCGGTCAGCCTTCTGGATTACCTGTATTGTACTGTCCCCAGCATGGGTGCAGTACTCAGTGGTGCCTGACCAGGTCAGGGGCGCCACACTGTGTCTGTTGAAATAATCACAGTATAATCTCAAAGAGAAAGTTTTGAGTGCCCAGCATGTGGCTATGGAGCCAGATTTCCAAATGGGTGATGATACTACCCAGCCCAGCCAATATTCCGAGGCAACATTCGGTGATGATGAGGAGGATGAGGAGGGAGAGGATTTATTATTCTGTGCTACCGAGTGGACGTCCAATGCTACACAGGGGACTCACAACCCCAGCTTCATGTCTGTCCAGCATGGATGGGCTGGGGAGGAGGAGGTCGAGTAGGAAGAGGCGAGTCAGCATGAAGAGAGGATGGGTATTGTTCCTCTAGGGCAGGGGTGGGCAATTAATTTTCCCATGGGGCCGCATGAGAAGTTGGGATGGTTTTAGAGGGCCGGATTAATCTAATTAACTCAGTTCTACATATCTATATATATAATTGCCTTATTCTGTCTGTCTGTCTGTCTTTCTTGCTCCAAAATTGTGTCCTTACGGTGACACAAAGCTGATTGGCCGCTGGGCTCGCCATGGCCCCGCCCCCCCCGCACGGATTGGCCGCTTGCCCAGGCTGCGCCCCCACACGGATTGGCCGGCCGCTCGCCCAGGCTCCGCCCCCCCCCACAGATTGGCCTCTCGCCCCGGCACCCTGCAGGCATTGGCAACTCGGCCACGCCCCGCCCCCCTCACGCAATGCACGCTAGCTCTGGCCCCGCCCCCCCACGCATTCCCCGAACCGACACGGTCACGGAGCCACGACTACCAGGTGAGTACTGTACCCCTGGGAGCCCACATCAGCATACGCCGCCAAACCAGCCGACACATACCCTCGCATTGCTGGGGCTGGCCGGCATATGCTGGTGTGGGCTCCCGTGCGAGCGGGGGACGAGATACGCTGGTAACCATGGTAGCATAGTTACCAGCGCATCAAGGTCCTGCAGCGGCGGAACATACACACACGTACACACAACAGCACACACACACACATACACACACACATCAGATCACACTCACTCTCACACACACCTCACACACACATCACATCGCATCCACATACTCACAACATCCTGGCATATTGCTTGCTTCTCGGCGGCGATACTGTGCTGTGAGCTTCCAGGACCTGCCGGAGGATCACATGGCCAGAAGCATGTGGTATCTCCGGATGTTGTGAGTATGAGCGCGTATGTGCAATATCGTCAATGTGTGTGTGTGTGAGTGTATGCGATCGGGTGTGTGTGAGTGTATGCGATCGGGTGTGTGTGAGTGTATGCGATCGGGTGTGTGTGAGTGTATGCGATCGGGTGTGTGTGAGTGTATGCGATCGGGTGTGTGTGTGAGTGTATGCGATCGGGTGTGTGTGAGTGTATGCGATCGGGGGTGTGTGTGAGTGTATGCTATCGGGTGTGTGTGAGTGTATGCGATCGGGTGTGTGTGTGTGTGTGAGTGTATGCGATCGGATCTGTGAGTGTCGGCAGAGGAGCACGGCGTGCTGGAGGAGGCTGGGAGGAGAGAGGCTGATCCTGGGGAAGGCTGGGATGGGGAGGCTGAGAGAAGAGAGGCTGATGCTGGGGGAGGTTGAGGCTGGGGTAGGCTGGGAGGAGAGAGGCTGATGCTGGGGACAGAGAGGCTGATGCTGGGGACCGAAAAGGCTGATGCTGGGAGGAGAGAGGCTGATGCTGGGGGAGGCTGAGGCTGGGGTAGGCTGGGAGGAGAGAGGCTGATGCTGGGAGGAGAGAGGCTGATGCTGGGATGAGAGAGGCTGATGCTGGGGACAGAAAAGGCTGATGCTGGGAGGAGAGAGGCTGATGCTGGGGACAGAGAGGCTGATGCTGGGGACAGAGAGGCTGATGCTGGGGACAGAGAGGCTGATGCTTGGGACAGAGAGGCTGATGCTGGGGACAGAGAGGCTGATGCTGGGGACAGAGAGGCTGATGCTGGGGACAGAGAGGCTGATGCTGGGGACAGAGAGGCTGATGCTGCGGGTAGAGAGGCTGATGCTGGAAGGAGAGAGGCTGATGCTGGGGACCGAAAAGGCTGATGCTGGGAGGAGAGAGGCTGATGCTGGGGGAGGCTGAGGTTGGGGTAGGCTGGGAGGAGAGAGGCTGATGCTGGGAGGAGAGAGGCTGATGCTGGGATGAGAGAGGCTGATGCTGGGATGAGAGAGGCTGATGCTGGGAACAGAAAAGGCTGATACTGGGAGGAGAGAGGCTGATGCTGGGATGAGAGAGGCTGATGCTGGGGACAGAGAGGCTGATGCTGGGAGGAGAGAGGCTGATGCTGGGGACAGAGAGGCTGATGCTGGGGACAGGGAGGCTGATGCTGGGGACAGAGAGGCTGATGCTGGGGACAGAGAGGCTGATGCTGGGGACAGAGAGGCTGATGCTGGGATGAGAGAGGCTGATGCTGCGGGTAGAGAGGCTGATGCTGGGAGGAGAGAGGCTGATGCTGCGGGTAGAGAGGCTGATGCTGGTGCAGCATGGCGGATGGAGCACATTTGGGAGTGCGCAGCATGGCGGATGGACCACGTTTGGGAGTACGCAGCATGGCGGATGGAGCACGTTTGGGAGTGCGCAGCATGGCGGATGGAGCATGTTTGGGAGTGCGCAGCATGGCGGATGGAGCACGTTTGGGAGTGCGCAGCATGGCGGATGGAGCACGTTTGGGAGTGTGCAGCATGGCGGATGGAGCACGTTTGGGAGTGCGCAGCATGGCGGATGGACCACGTTTGGGAGTGCGCAGCATGGCGGATGGAACACGTTTGGGAGTGCGCAGCATGGCGGATGGAGCACATTTGGGAGTGCGCAGCATGGCGGATGGAGCACGTTTGGGAGTGCGCAGCATGGCGGATGGAGCACATTTGGGAGTGCGCAGCATGGGGGATGCAGCACGATGGGGAGTGCGGAGTATGGCGGATGGAGCACGTTTGGGAGTGCGCAGCATGGTGGATGGAGCACGTTTGGGAGTGCGCAGCATGGCGGATGGAGCACGTTTGGGAGTGCGCAGCATGGGAGGTGGAACACGATGGGGGGTGCGCAGCATAGGGGATGGAGCACGATGGGGAGTGCGCTGC
Organism: Anomaloglossus baeobatrachus; assembly: GCF_048569485.1. NCBI lineage: Eukaryota > Metazoa > Chordata > Amphibia > Anura > Aromobatidae > Anomaloglossus > Anomaloglossus baeobatrachus. The sequence continues at coordinate 103,109,015 of NC_134363.1, forward strand.
ATGGGGGATGGAGAACGATGGGGAGTGCGGAGTATGGCGGATGGAGCACGTTTGGGAGTGCGCAGCATGGCGGATGGAGCACATTTGGGAGTGCGCAGCATGGGGGATGCAGCACGATGGGGAGTGCGGAGTATGGCGGATGGAGCACGTTTGGGAGTGCGCAGCATGGCGGATGGAGCACATTTGGGAGTGCGCAGCATGGCGGATGGAGCACGTTTGGGAGTGCGCAGCATGGGAGATGGAGCACGATGGGGGGTGCGCAGCATAGGGGATGGAGCACGATGGGGAGTGCGCTGCATGGGGGATGGAGAACGATGGGGAGTGCGGAGTATGGCGGATGGAGCACGTTTGGGAGTGCGCAGCATGGCGGATGGAGCACGTTTGGGAGTGCGCAGCATGGGAGATGGAGCACGATGGGGAGTGCGCTGCATGGGGGATGGAGAACGATGGGGAGTGCGGAGTATGGCGGATGGACCACGTTTGGGAGTGCGCAGCATGGCGGATGGAGCACGTTTGGGAGTGCGCAGCATGGCGGATGGAGCACGTTTGGGAGTGCGCAGCATGGCGGATGGAGCACATTTGGGAGTGCGCAGCATGGCGGATGGAGCACATTTGGGAGTGCGCAGCATGGGGGATGCAGCACGATGGGGAGTGCGGAGTATGGCGGATGGAGCACGTTTGGGAGTGCGCAGCATGGTGGATGGAGCACGATGGGGGGTGCGCAGCATAGGGGATGGAGCACAATGGGGAGTGCGGAGTATGGCGGATGGAGCACGTTTGGGAGTGCGCAGCATGGCGGATGGAGCACGTTTGGGAGTGCGCAGCATGGCGGATGGAGCACGTTTGGGTGTGCGCAGCATGGGAGATGGAGCACGATGGGGGGTGCGCAGCATAGGGGATGGAGCACGATGGGGGGTGCGCTGCATGGGGGATGGAGAACGATGGGGAGTGCAGAGTATGGCGGATGGAGCACGTTTGGGAGTGCACAGCATGGTGGATGGAGCACATTTGGGAGTGCGCAGCATGGGAGATGGAGCACGATGGGGGGTGCGCAGCATAGGGGATGGAGCACAATGGGGAGTGCGCTGCATGGGGGATGGAGCACGATGGGGAGTGCGCTGCATGGGGGATGGAGCACGATGGGAAGTGCACACCTCCCCCCAACACACACACACACGCGCGCACTGCACAACACACCACACACACACACTGGGAACCACAAACAACTGCCCTACACAGACACCCACACACACAGACAACGCTGCACACACACAACACCCAACACACAAACACCGCGGCACACACAAATATAAGCACATACCGCACGTCACACACACATTGCACAAAACATACCTCCCTCCAAAACACACCACACACACACAAACCGCGCAACACACACACAATGCTACAGACACACAGCGCTCCACAAACAACGCAACACACGCAACACACATACAACACCGCTCTCACCCCCCGCCACACCCAGACAACACCCAGAACATGTACAGCGCCCTACACAAACACTTGGTAACTACACACAACAACATCTATTTATATATATAATTGCCTTATTCTGTCTGTCTGTCTTGCTCCAAAATTGTGTCCTTACGGTGACACAAAGCTGATTGGCCGCTGGGCTCGCCATGGCCCCACCCCCCCCGCACGGATTGGCCGCTCGCCTCGCCTCGGCTCCTCCCCCCGCACGGATTGGCCGCTCGCCTCGGGTCCGCCCCCCCCGCACGGATTGGCCGCTCCCCCAGGCTACGCCCCCCACACGGAATGGCTTCTCGCCCCGAGGTGAGCGCATCAAGGTCCTGCAGCGGCGGAACACACACACGCACACACATAAGAACAGACACACAGGCTCACACACTTTCACACACACTCAGACTCTCACACTCTCAGACTCTCACACTCTCAGACTCTCAGACTCTCACACTCTCACACTGAGACTCACACTCAGACTCAGACTCACTCAGACTCAGACTCACTCAGACTCAGACGCACACTCACACACTCACTCAGACTCACACGCACACGCACACGCAGACTCAGACTCAGACTCAGACTCAGACTCACTCAGACTCAGACTCACTCAGACTCACACTCACTCAGACTCAGACGCACACTCACACTCACACTCAGACTCAGACTCACTCAGACTCACACTCACACGCACACTCACTCACTCAGACTCAGACGCACTCACACTCAGACTCAGACTCACACGCACACGCACACTCAGTGTGCGTGTGAGTCTGTGTCTGAGTGTGCGTGTGCGTGTGAGTGTGCGAGTGTGCGTGTGAGTCTGAGTCTGAGTGTGAGTGTGCGTGTGAGTGTGTGAGTGTGAGTCTGAGTCTCACACGCACACTCACACGCACACTCACACACTCACACGCACACTCTCACACACGCAGACTCACACGCAGACTCACACTCAGACTCACACTCAGACTCACACACGCACTCACACGCACACGTGCACACTCACACGCACACATGCACACGCACACACGCACACTCAGACTCAGACTCAGACGCACACGCGCACGCGCACACTCACACTCACACACGCACACGCACATGCAGACTCAGACTCAGACTCAGACTCACATGCACACTCAGATTCAGATTCACACGCACACTCACATGCACACTCAGACTCAGACTCACACTCACACCCACACTCACACTCACACATGCACACTCACACGCACGCACACTCACACGCACACTCAGACTCACACTCAGACTCACACTCAGACTCACACTCAGACTCACACTCAGACTCACACTCAGACTCACACTCAGACTCAGACTCAGACGCTCAGACGCACACGCGCACACTCACACACGCACACGCACATGCAGACTCAGACTCACATGCACACTCAGATTCAGACTCACACGCACACTCACATGCACACTCAGACTCAGACTCAGACTCACACTCACACCCACACTCAGACTCACACTCACACATGCACACTCACACATGCACACTCACACGCATGCACACTCACACTCAGACTCACACACGCACACTCACACGCACACTCACACGCACACTCACACGCACACTCACACGCACACTCAGACTCACACATGCACACTCACACACACACACTCACACGCACACTCACACGCACACTCACACGCACTCAGACTCACACTCACACGCACACTCACACTCACACACACTCACACACACACTCACACGCACACTCAGACTCACACACGGACACTCAGACTCAGACTCAGACTCACACACACACACTCACACGCACACTCACACGCACTCAGACTCACACTCACACGCACACTCACACACTCACACGCACACTCAGACTCACACACGCACACTCATTCCAATTACTTCCCTTTTAGATGTATCTTTTCAAACCGCCTCGACGCGTTTCCCCTTCATTTTAGATTCAAGGATCATCAGGAGGCAAAAAATCCTAGTTGTCAGATGTAGTGATCCATGGCTGTACCGCGTCGAGGCGGTTTGAAAAGATACATCTAAAAGGGAAGTAATTGGAATTTAATAATTCCCCCTTGGAATTTCAAAATTTTTTGATTTGTTGTTGGCTTCATAATATGCAGGAATTTGCTTAAATATAAATGCACAATTGAGGAATCTATTATCTAAGTGCTTGTTTGACATACCTGCATAGTTGGAAGTTCTGTGTGTATCTATGTTTTAATGGTTACAAGAAAGTACGGATTTAAGTGATAGCATATTGACTTTCAATTTCAAATTTGGTGAGAAAAGATATTTATGCTATCAAATCACAGGTTGTGGGTTCATTACTTTATCACCTGGAATCACGTACGAATGTTGTGCCATTTTTAGTATTATCCACTTGGAGTCAGGGCGCATCAAGGGTCAGCCGACGTGGAACGGGGGCGCCCAAAACAGTTACGGCGTCACACCCTCCGTTGGTAGGTAGGAGTGAGATCTATAGGGTGAGATAGGGATCCCATAGAGAATGTTTTCTCCCCCCTCCTCCAATTCCTGGCCCTGCTAGTGGTAAATACTTTTTATTGAGGGTGCATTTAGGACTATTGAAACTGAACGGGGGTGCCCAGAGAAAGGTGTGGCGCTTGTGTGTACACTTTTGTGCATATTACCCCATAGGTTATATAGGAGCTGTACCTCTTAAAGGAGAATATAAGGGTTAAGTCCTAGGTTGCTCCCAAAATCCTCCTTTATGCCCCTGTGTGTGTCCACAATCACTGGGTGTGTTTTTCTAAATATTGATGAAATAATAAAGTTTAATAATTTTATTGATGAGTGAGGTCTTCCGGTTTTGGTTCTAAAAACTCAACTCAAATTAATTGTTTTTGATAATAACCTCAGACTCAGACTCAGACTCACTCACACGCACACTCACACACTCACACACTCACACGCACACTCACACTCACACTCAGTGTGAGTCTGAGTCTGAGTGTGAGTGTGAGTGTGCGAGTGTGTGTGTGAATGTGCGTGTGAGTCTGAGTCTGAGTGTGCGTGTGAGTGTGTGAGTGTGCGTGTGAGTGTGCGTGTGAGTCTGAGTCTCACACACACACTCACACGCACACTCACACACTCACACTCAGACTCACACTCACTCACACTCAGACTCACACTCAGACTCACACGCACACTCACACTCACACACAGACTCACACACAGACTCAGACTCACACATGCACACTCACACTCAGACTCAGACTCAGGCTCAGACTCACTCACACTCACACGCACACTCAGACTCACGCACACTCAGACTCACACTCAGACTCACACGCACACGCACACTCAGACTCACACGCACACTCAGACTCACACTCAGACTCACACGCACACTCGCACACTCACACTCACACGCACACTCACATCAGATCGCATCCACATCCTGCAGCGGCGGAACACACACACCTCACACACACATCAGATCGCATCCACATCCTGCAGCGGCGGAACACACACACCTCACACACACATAATAACATACACACACACATCAGATCACACTCACTCTCACACACACCTCACACACACATCAGATCGCATCCACATACTCACAACATCCCGTGATATCGCTTGCTTCTCGGCGGCGATACTGTGCAGTGATCTTCCAGGACCTGCCGAAGGATCACATGGCCGGAAGCATGTGGTATCTCCGGATGTTGTGAGTGTGTCAGCGCATATGTGCGATATCGTCAGTGTGTGTGTGTATGCGATCGGATGTATGTGAGTGTGTGTGTGTGAGTGTATGTGATCGGATGTGTGTGTGTGTGAGTGTATGCGATCGGATGTGTGTGAGTGTGTGTGTGAGTGTATGCGATCAGATGTGTGCGTGTTTACTGTCTGATGTGTGACTGTGGAGCACGATGGGGGGTGCACAGCATGGGGGATGGAGCACGATGGGGGGTGCACAGTATGGGGGATGGGGCACGATGCGGAGTGCGCAGCATGGGGGATGGAGAACGATGGGGAGTGCGCAGCATGGGGGATGGAGCACGATGGGGAGTGCGCAGCATGGGGGATGGAGCACGATGGGGAGTGCGCAGCATGGGGGATGGAGCATGATGGGGAGTGCGCAGCATGGGGGATGGAGCACGATGGGGTGTGCGCAGCATGGGGGATGGAGCACGATGGGGAGTGCGCAGCATGGGGGATGGAGCACGATGGGGAGTGCGCAGCATGGGGGATGGAGCACGATGGGGAGTGCGCAGCATGGGGGATGGAGCACGTTTGGGAGTGCGCAGCATGGGGAATGGAGCACGATGGGGAATGCGCAGCATGGGGGATGGAGCACGATGGGGAATGCGCAGCATGGAGGATGGAGCACAATGCGGAATGGGGATGGAGCACGATGGGGGGTGCGCAGCATGGGGGATGGAGCACGATGGGGGGTGTGCAGCATGGGGGATGGAGCACGATGGGGGGTGGACCACGATGGGGGGGGCACACCTCCCCCCAAAACACACACACACACTGCCACACACACACTGCACAACACACCACACACACACTGGGAACCACAAACACTGCCCTACACAGACACCCACACACACAGACAACGCCGCAGACACACAACACCCAACACACAAACACCGCGGCACACACAAATATACGCACATACCGCACAACACACACATTGCACAAAACATACCTCCCTCCAAAACACACCACACACACACAAACCGCGCAACACACACACACAACGATACAGACACACAGCGCTCCACAAATAACGAAACACAATGCAACACACAAACAACACCGCTCTCACCCCCCGCTACACCCAGAACATGTACAGCCCTTACACAAACACTTGGTAACTACACACAACAACATATATATATATATATATATATATATATATATATATATATATATATATATATATATATATATATATATATATATAACAAAAATCATACATTAACTACACAATACGTAAATTCTAGAATACCCGATGCGTAGAATCGGGCCACCTTCTAGTATATATATATATATATATATATATATATATATATTATACATATATACAGTGCCTACAAGTAGTATTCAACCCCCTGCAGATTTAGCAGGTTTACACATTCGGAATTAACTTGGCATTGTGACATGTGGACTGTAGATCAGCCTGGAAGTGTGAAATGCACTGCAGCAAAAAAGAATGTTATTTCTTTTTTTATTTTTTTTTTAAATTGTGAAAAGTTTATTCAGAGGGTCATTTATTATTCAACCCCTCAAACCACCACAATTCTGTTTGGTTCCCCTAAAGTATTAAGAAGTATTTCAGGCACAAAGAACAATGAGCTTCACATGTTTGGATTCATTATCTCTTTTTCCAGCCTTTTCTGACTAATTAAGACCCTCCCCAAACTTGTGAACAGCACTCATACTTGGTCAACATGGGAAAGACAAAGGAGCATTCCAAGGCCATCAGAGACAAGATCGTGGAGGGTCACAAGGCTGGCAAGGGGTACAAAACCCTTTCCAAGGAGTTGGGCCTACCTGTCTCCACTGTTGGGAGCATCATCCGAAAGTGGAAGGCTTATGGAACTACTCTTAGCCTTCCACGGCCTGGACAGCCTTTGAAAGTTTCCACCCGTGCCGAGGCCAGGCTTGTCCGAAGAGTCAAGGCTAACCCAAGGACAACAAGGAAGGAGCTCCGGGAAGATCTCATGGCAGTGGGGACATTGGTTTCAGTCAATACCATAAGTAACGTACTCCACCGCAATGGTCTCCGTTCCAGACGAGCCCGTAAGGTACCTTTACTTTCAAAGCGTCATGTCAAGGCTCGTCTACAGTTTGCTCATGATCACTTGGAGGACTCTGAGACAGAGTGGTTCAAGGTTCTCTGGTCTGATGAGACCAAGATCGAGATCTTTGGTGCCAACCACACACGGGACGTTTGGAGACTGGATGGCACTGCATACGACCCCAAGAATACCATCCCTACAGTCAAGCATGGTGGTGGCAGCATCATGCTGTGGGGCTGTTTCTCAGCCAAGGGGCCTGATCATCTGGTCCACAAACATGGGAAGATGGATAGCAGGCCTACCTGGAGATTTTGGCCAAGAACCTCCGCTCCTCCATCAAGGATCTTAAGATGGGTCGTCATTTCATCTTCCAACAAGACAACGACCCAAAGCACACAGCCAAGAAAACCAAGGCCTGGTTCAAGAGGGAAAAAATCAAGGTGTTGCAGTGGCCAAGTCAGTCTCCTGACCTTAACCCAATTGAAAACTTGTGGAAGGAGCTCAAGATTAAAGTCCACATGAGACACCCAAAGAACCTAGATAACTTGGAGAAGATCTGCATGGAGGAGTGGGCCAAGATAACTCCAGAGACCTGTGCCGGCCTGATCAGGTCTTATAAAAGACGATTATTAGCTGTAATTGCAAACAAGGGTTATTCCACAAAATATTAAACCTAGGGGTTGAATAATAATTGACCCACACTTTTATGTTGAAAATTTATTAAAATTTAACTGAGCAACATAACTTGTTGGTTTGTAAGATTTATGCATCCGTTAATAAATCCTGCTCTTGTTTGAAGTTTGCAGGCTCTAACTTATTTGCATCTTATCAAACCTGCAAAATCTGCAGGGGGTTGAAGACTACTTGTAGGCACTGTATATATATATATATATATATATAAATATTTGTTTATATTGTGAGGTAGCAGCGTTGCTTGGGCAAAAACGTGAGGCAGTGAGGCAGCAGCATGTTCACACCAACAGTCTATTTATTGTTGCAGCATAAATAGATCCAATTTCCCACTGTCAAAGTCTCTTCCGGATCACAGCCGGTGCATATAGACAAATTCTTTGCATCAAAAAGTCTTGTTACCTTAGGACCCCGTTAACCGCAGGGATCTGTGTAAGGTTCTCCTAGGCTCACACTCTTGGCCTGTGTTCACTCCACACAGAGCCAGCCCAGCTCACATAGCATGTGTTAGCTTCACCAAGCCTGGCTCTCAACTGAGACACACCCTGCTGTGCTATGCATGATTTAAACGAAAATGCCGGACATGAGGATTGCTACAAAACCTGGACTGGGAGGAGGGATCTGTCTCCCTGTTACCCTTTGTGCTATACTCCCAGTAATAGCTATAGCAAACTCAGAGGGTTTCCAGACACATTCTGGGGGACACATAGCGGTCTTCAAATATTACCCCTGTCACTGCCTCACATATCCCCCCCTCAGTTCACACGGGCGGGGTTGAACTTTTGCCAACATACAGGGACCTCTGGACAGGGCATCCGAATTGCCCTGCAACCTACCAGCCCGGTGTTCCACAGAAAAGTGAAAGTTCTGCAAGGAGAGAAACCACCTGGTGACTCTAGCATTTCTCTCCTTAGCATTCCTCATCCAGACCAAATGGGAGTGGTCTGTCACCAGGCGAAAGTGTCGCCCCAGCAGGTAGTAGCGTAGGGATTCCAGAGCCCATTTTATGGCCAGGCACTCCTTCTCCACTATGCTATAGTTCTTCTCTGCCGGGGTGAGTTTTCTACTCAAATAGGTGACCGGGTGCTCTTCTCCATCTACCTCCTGGGACAGAACTGCACCCAGACCCACCTCAGAGGCATCTGCCTGTACTATAAACTCCTTTTGAAAGTCAGGGTTGACAAGGACAGGCTGACCACATAGGACTACCTTTAGCACCTGAAAGGCTTCCTCTGCTTGTGTATTCCAGTGGACCATGACCGACTTCTTCCCTTTTAAAAGATCGGACAAAGGCGCCGACCTTCCATCAAAATTGGGTATGAATCATCGGTAATACCCCATTATACCCAGAAAGGCTCTTACCTGTTTTGTGGTAAGGGGACGAGGCCAGTTTTGAATGGCTTCGATTTTGTTTACTTGTGGCTTGATAACCCCTTGGCCTATCACATACCCCAAGTAACGGGCTTCTTTGAGACCCATAGCACATTTGCTTGGATTCGCCGTCAGACCAGCAGCTCTGAGCGAATCCACTACCGCTTGTACCTGAGATAAGTGGGTGCTCCAGTCACTGCTATAGATGATGATGTCATCCAAATATGCGGAGGCATATGGTTGATGGGGTTCTAACACTATGTCCATTAATCTCTGAAACGTGGCCGGAGCCCCATGTAAACCAAATGGCAAGACGACATAGTGATAGAGCCCCCCTGGCGTGACAAAAGCGGTCTTTTCTTTTGCCGCCTCTGTCAGCGGCACCTGCCAGTAACCTTTAGTGAGATCGAGAGTCGTGAAGTACTGGGCCCGTCCCAGTCTCTCTATCAGCTCGTCGACCCTGGGCATGGGATACATATCAAATTTCGAAACCTCATTTAACTTTCGGAAGTCATTACAGAATCTTAAAGAACCGTCTGGTTTCGGGATCAGCACAATGGGACTGGCCCATTCGCTCGTGGATTTTTCAATAACCCCTAGTTGGAGCATCTTTTTTACCTCCTCCGCAATGGCTTGCCTACGAGCTTCTGGTACCCAGTATGGCCTCAGGCGTACCCTTACTTGAGGCTCGGTGACAATATCATGGTGGATTACGGTTGTTCGGCCTGGTAGGCTTGAGAACACATCCGTATTCCGCTGCACTAACCTCCGAGTCTCCCGTCTCTGCTGTTTTGAGAGAGAATCCCCTATCCTCACTCCCAATTCATCATCAGGGGACTCCTCCTTTGTTGTTGTCAAGGCACCTGAAAAGGTTAGGTCCAACGTTACGTCAGCCACCATACATTCCCTGTCTTTCCATGCCTTCAGCAGGTTTACATGGTAGATTTGCTCTGGTTTTCTTCTACCTGGCTGATACACTTTATAGTTTACTTCCCCCACTTTCTCCCGGATCTCATAGGGACCTTGCCATTTGGCTAAGAACTTACTTTCTGCAGTAGGTATTAGGACTAAGACACGATCTCCCGGTTTAAAAGACCTGATGGAGGCCTTTCTATTATACTGAGTACTTTGGGCTGCCTGAGCATCCAGCAAATGCTCTTTAACAATGGGCATTATTGCCGTGATACGATCCTGCATACCCATAACGTATTCCACTGTGTTTTTGTGAGGGGTGGGCTCCTGTTCCCAAGTTTCCTTAACTATATCCAGCAGTCCCCGCGGATGTCTGCCATACAGTAACTCAAATGGCGAGAACCCGGTGGAAGATTGTGGGACCTCGCGGATAGCGAACATTAAATAGGGTAATAACATGTCCCAATCTTTCCCCTCTTTGGAGACCACCTTTTTCAACATAGCCTTCAGAGTTTTATTAAAACGTTCCACTAGACCATCAGTCTGGGGATGGTACACTGACGTGCGTAGCTGCTTGATCTGGAGGAGTTTGCACAGTTCCTTTGTAATTTTAGACATAAAGGGAGTGCCCTGATCGGTCAGGATTTCTTTGGGTAACCCCACGCGACAGAACATAGCAATCAACTCCCGAGCAATAAGCCTCGCCGAGGTGTGACGTAGTGGAATGGCCTCCGGATAACGTGTCGCGTAATCCATCACAACCAGGATGCGCTGGTGACCACGGGCTGATTTTACAATGGGTCCGATCAGATCCATAGCAATCCGCTCAAAAGGCACCTCTATAATGGGTAAAGGTATCAGAGGACTACGGAAATGGTGCGTTGGTGCGGTCAACTGACAAACTGGGCAGGACTCACAGAACCTCTTAATTTCTGTGCCGACCCCTGGCCAGTAAAACCGCTGAAACATGCGTTCCCACGTTTTCTCTTCACCTAGGTGCCCACTCATTAGGTGGTTATGAGCCAATTCCAAGGTCTGACGGCGGTACGGCTGAGGGACCACCAACTGTTCCACTATTTCCCCCCGGATTGTATCAGCCCGATAGAACAACTCTCGCTTTAGAGCCATGTAGGGAGTTTCCAGCCTGGCACCAGGCCGCTGGGGTACCCCATCAATTACCTGTACATTTCCACGTCCAGGAGCCAATGTGGGGTCCCGGAGCTGTGCTGTTCCGAAATTATCTGGAGACACGTTCAACTCCGGGATGGCCTCGGGTGGCTCAACCTCTCCTGTCATTACCTCTAGGGGGAACCTGGCAGGGTTACACTCTGTCCCTATACTGGTGACCCCTACGGCAGGTATCCCTGAGTCGGGATCGTCCGGCTCAGGGCCTGGTTCAATCATACACCTCGGAGGGCTAGGTCGCCTCCCACATAATGTCCAGAACAGGGGCAAGTCTCTTCCCAAAATAACAGCATATGGAAGTCTTTTCATCACCCCCACTTCATGTTGAACCTCTCCACACGAGGTAGCAATGGTGACCCTTTCCATAGGGTATTCACGTAGGTCTCCATGAATACAAAGTACCCCTACTTTATGTCCCGTAGGGTTTTCCCCGGAGACCAAGGAGGCATGTACAAGAGTCACTACACTTCCTGAGTCCAACAAAGCCTCTGCTGTATAGCCATTAACACGTACTTTGCAGAGATGGGGCTCCTCCCCCATAGTAACAGTGCTTACGGTACAAACAGTATGGGCATACATTGATACCCGGCGAGCGTACCGGCAGTCCATGGGTTCTGATGTGAGTGGGCACTGTGCCATCACATGCCCGAGCTGATGGCACCCCCAGCACATAACAGCAGAGGTGTCCCTGTTTCGGGTGTCTGACTTTGGGGAACCGGGACTCCGGCTGACCTTAGTCTGGGGTTTATTCTCTGCCAGGGCTGAAGACGGGGCAGCACCCGAGAAGGGACGGGAGTCTTTTACCAACTGTGAAGGGGGCGTATCCCTACGGAGTGCCCGCCGTGAAGCAGAGTCCCGGACCAACTCCTGGGTAGCTGTGTAGCGTTCCACCAAATTCACTAGCTGGTCTAGGGTACCGGGGTCCCCCTGTCCCACCCACCGTTGAATGGGGGCTGGCAAAGTCCGCACAAACCGTTCAATCAACACCCGCTCAATCATCTGTCCGGGGTTCAATGTCTCCGGCTGCAGCCATTTTTTTACAAGGTCCAGTAAGACATGGGCCTGTGAGCGTGCAGGTTTTCCCTCCTCAAAGGACCACTGATTCACCCGTTGGGCCCGGAGATAAGTGTTAACCCCCATTCGTGCAAGGATCTCACCTTTCAGTGTGCCATAGTCCTTGGCATCCTCCGTGCTGAGATCCAGGTAGGCTTTTTGGGGTTCACCTACCAAGAACGGGGCCACGACATCAGTCCAATGGTCGATAGACAATTTCTCTCGCTCAGCGGTCCTCTCAAACACGGAGAGAAAGGCTTCTGGGTCATCCTCTGCACTCATCTTCGTAAGTGCCGCCCTTACTCTGTCCTGGGCCGCAGGAAGGACTGGATGACCTGGAGTTACCGCTGGGAGCGCTTCTCGCAGAGCAGAAAGCTGCTTAGTCAACAAGCTGTTTGTCTCCTGTTGCTGAACTAACGCCCGCTGGAGCTGGACATTGGTTTGTTGCTGCTGAGCATTAGCCTGTTGCTGTTGTGCACTGGTTTGTGCAAAAGCCTGCTGTAGTTGAGCAGTAGACTGGGCCAGCTGCTTTACAAGATCCTCCATAGTGGCTGCTGAGTTAAACTGTAACTTTGCAGGCTTGATCATAAACATGTGAAAACTGGGTTGTTGCCCCTAGCAACCAGGCTGCAACGCCTGTAAGCTTCGTGGACCCGCCGATCCATCGCAAACAGTCAGTAAAAAATTATTTTATTTTTTTTTTCCGGGTAAGTACCTCTTAGGCCATTGCCCTTAGCAACCAGGCTGCCATGCCCGCATTCTCCACCATAATGTGAGGTAGCAGCGTTGCTTGGGCAAAAACGTGAGGCAGTGAGGCAGCAGCGTGTTCACACCAACAGTCTATTTATTGTTGCAGCATAAATAGATCCAATTTCCCACTGTCAAAGTCTCTTCCGGATCACAGCCGGTGTATATAGACAAATTCTTTGCATCAAAAAGTCTTGTTACCTTAGGACCCCGTTAACCGCAGGGATCTGTGAAAGGTTCTCCTAGGCTCACACTCTTGGCCTGTGTTCACTCCACACAGAGCCAGCCCAGCTCACATAGCATGTGTTAGCTTCACCAAGCCTGGCTCTCAACTGAGACACACCCTGCTGTGCTCTGCATGATTTAAACGAAAATGCCGGACATGAGGATTGCTACAAAACCTGGACTGGGAGGAGGGATCTGTCTCCCTGTTACCCTTTGTGCTATACTCCCAGTAATAGCTATAGCAAACTCAGAGGGTTTCCAGACACATTCTGGGGGACACATAGCGGTCTTCAAATATTACCCCTGTCACTGCCTCACAATATATATATACACATATATATACATACATACGCATATATACTGTGTGTTGTGAGACTGTGACCGGGGTTATCTATGACGGCCGGTACGTCTCGCCCCGGTTGCGCTCACTCCATGTATAGAAAGCAACTCCACTCCAGGGTTTATGCTGTTTCCCTGCAGGCTGAAAGGAGGGTTAAAAGGAAACAGGAAGATGGGCGTGGGGCCTTAGTGGGAGGGAGTGAATACAACTCCCTGAGTGTCTGCCCGGGGAGCACATGTATATTGTTGTTGGACTTTTGGTTTGTGTAATAAACCGTGTGCTGTGACCCTTGGTGCCTGGATCCCGTGTCTTCTGCCGTGCAGCCGACCACGTTACCTCACAGATGGTGGAGAACGCGGGCATGCCAGCCCGGTGAGGTGTAGCATCCATCCCTGGTGACCCGATAGCACATGTCCTGGATTCGAGCGGCTATACTACAGCCCAAACCCGGTGACGCCATGGAGGACATACTAAAGCAGCTGGCTCAGGCTAATGCACAGCAACAACAGGCTAATGCACAGCAACAACAGGCTAATGAACAGCAGCAACAGACCAATGCACACCTGCTCCGGTCGTTGGATCGTCAGCAGCAATCCTTGCAATTGCAGGAAAAAAGGCACCAAGAACAGATGGTTCTCCTGGCCAAGTCGATCCGTGCCGGACCGGCAGCAACAACCCCGGGATCGGGTGACGACGGCAGCGTTCGGAAAGTGGTGAGACAAGCGTTGCAAAAGATGACCCCGGGGGATGATGTGGAAGCGTTCCTGGCGGTGTTTGAGCGGGTAGCCGAGCGGGAAAAGCTGCCGACCCCCCAGTGGGCTGAGGTATTGTCGCCCTATCTGACGGGGGAGCCCCAAAAAGCGTACCTGGACCTCTGTACCGAGGACGCCATAGAATATGCGACCCTGAAAGCCGAAATACTTGCTCGGTTGGGGGTGAATACCTATGTACGGGCTCAGCGGGTAAATCAGTGGTTCTATGAGGAAGCTAAACCCGTACGCTCCCAGGCCTATGACTTATTGCATCTGGTAAAGAAGTGGTTGCAGCCTGACACTCTGAGCCCTGCGCAAATGGTGGAAAGGGTAGTAGTTGATCGCTTTGTGCGCACTTTACCCGTCACCATTCAACGGTGGGTAGGACAGGGCGACCCAAGTACCCTGGACCAATTAGTGTGCCTGGTGGAGCGGCATGTGGCTACGCAGGACTTGATACGGGACACTGAGACTTTGCGTACCGCCCGTCGGTCCGGCCCCTCCAAGCCTAGAGTCAAGGACCCACCGCTGACACCGGTGCGGGAGACCGCTACCGTCCCGTCCGAGGCCGCGCCCGCCGTCCCTGAGGTCCGGAAGGCTATGTACCCTAAACGACAACTCGTCAAGGGGGTTTCCTTCCCTATTAGATGTTGGCGGTGCCAGCGGGTGGGACATATGGAAGCCCAGTGTCCACTCACCACGGAGCCCATGGATTGTGGGGTTACCCGGCGGGGTTCAATGTATGCTCAGGTGGTGTGTACCGCTGACCTTGTCTCCCCGGAGACTGCGCCCCACTTGTGCCAAATACAGGTGAATGGATGTCCGGTTACAGGCTTGTTGGATTCCGGAAGCTTAGTGACCCTTGTGCGATCAACCCTAAGGGCTAAAGTAAAGGCCACAGGACGTACCATGGGGTGGTTTGCATACATGGGGACCGCCGAGACTATCCCACGGGGATTGTCACCATCACAGCACCCTGCGGTCAGGTGCAACATGAGGTGGGACTTATTAACACTCTTCCCTATGACGTGATCCTAGGAAGGGATCTGCCCTATTTTTGGACTCTATGGAAGGGGCCTCCTAAGTCCCCTCAGATATTGGACAGTCCGCGACCTGAGCCCGACAATCCCAAATCCGGGACGCCTGCCATAGGGGTCCCCATGATAGGGACAGAATGTGAACCCGATAGGTCGCCCCTAGAGGTATTGGCAGGAGAGGCTGAGATGGTCGAGCCCATCCCGGAGTTGGAGGCGTCCCCGGATACGTTTGGGACAGCCCAACTCCAGGACCCTACATTAATACATGCCCGGAGTCGGGTGATAGTGGTTGACGGGGTGGCACAGCTGCCCGGTGCCCAGGTAAGGTACCCCCATTTCGCTCTTAAGCAGGATTTACTCTACCGGGTAGATGAAATACGGGGCGTGGGGGTAGAGCAGTTGGAGGTGCCCCAGCCATATCGCCGGCGGGTCCTCGACTTAGCTCATAAACACCTGATGAGTGGCCACCTAGGGGTCAAGAAAACGCAGGAGCGAATATTGCAAAGGTTCTATTGGCCCGGGGTCTTTGGTGAGGTAAAACGGTTCTGCGAAACCTGCCCGGAGTGTCAGCTTACCACACCCCTGGCCCACTTTCGCAGTCCGTTGGTACCATTACCCATTATAGAAGTCCCTTTTGAACGGATAGGGATGGATCTGGTGGGGCCCCTCGTAAAGTCCGCTCGAGGGCACCAACACATCCTAGTGATCGTTGACTATGCCACCCGGTATCCAGAGGCGATACCTCTCAGACATACTGCGGCGAAGCTTATAGCTCGGGAGTTGTTTGCTGTGTTCTGCCGGGTGGGGTTGCCCAAGGAGATCCTTACAGATCAGGGGACCCCGTTCATGTCTAAAGTGACCAAAGAGCTATGCCGGCTACTCCAGATCAAGCAGTTGCGTACGTCTGTGTATCATCCTCAGACGGACGGTTTAGTGGAACGATTCAATAAAACCCTGAAAACCATGCTCAAAAGGGTGATTTCCAAAGACGGGAAAGACTGGGATATGATGCTTCCCTATTTGATGTTTGCCATACGAGAGGTGCCACAGGCATCCACGGGGTTTTCGCCTTTTGAGTTGTTATACGGGCGACATCCCCGGGGATTGTTGGACCTGGCAAAGGAAACATGGGAGCAAGAGCCCATCCCCCATAAAAGTGTGAGTGAACACATTTTAGGAATGCAGAACCGCATAAGCGCGGTCATGCCAATTGTGAAGGAGCATTTACAGGAGGCTCAGGCCGCGCAAAGCGGCCGCTACAATAGACAAGCCACCGTGCGGACCTTTAAACCCGGGGATCGGGTGTTGGTATTGATCCCCACGGCGGAGAGTAAATTCCTGGCTCACTGGCAAGGCCCCTACGAGATAAAGGAAAGAGTCGGGGTGGTCAACTATAAGGTATTGCAGCCCAGTAGGCGGAAACCTGAACAAATATACCATGTCAACCTATTAAAACCTTGGCAGGAACGTGAAAGCCTGATGGTTGCTTTTTCCCCATCTCCCTCCTCTTCGGGTCGTTCAAACCCGGCTCCAGCGACCTCCGGAGAGGACGAACCGAAAGTAAGGATTGGAGAAGCCCTCACCAAGCAACAGAGGCGAGAGGCCAGACGGCTGGTTCAGCAGAACCCCGATGTCTTCTCCGAGCTGCCTGGTAGGACCAGTCTGATACGACATGACATTGTCACCGAGCCTCACCTGAAGGTACGCCTGAAGCCATACCGGGTGCCGGAGGCTCGAAGACAAGCCATATCAGAGGAAGTGAAGACAATGCTACGCCTGGGGGTCATCGAAAAATCCCGGAGTGAATGGGCTAGTCCCATTGTCCTAATACCAAAACCCGATGGCTCCTTAAGGTTCTTCAATGACTTTAGGAGATTGAACGAAGTATCCAAGTTCGATCTCTACCCCATGCCCCGGGTGGATGAGCTGATTGATAGGCTGGGACAGGCGCGATATTTCACCACGCTCGACCTGACCAAAGGGTACTGGCAGGTGCCACTGACAGAGTCCGCCAAGGAGAAAACCGCTTTTGTTACGCCGGAGGGTCTCTTCCACTATGTTGTCTTGCCTTTTGGGTTACATGGCGCTCCGGCCACGTTCCAGAGGTTGATGGACTTGGTGCTGGAACCCCACCAGGCGTATGCATCAGCGTACCTTGATGACATCATTATTTACAGCTCTGAGTGGCAGACCCACTTGGAACAGGTACAAGCGGTGGTGAACGCGCTCCGAACAGCCGGATTGACAGCCAATCCCAAGAAATGTGCGTTGGGGCTCACGGAAGCCCGCTACTTGGGCTACGTAATAGGCCAAGGAGTGATTAAGCCCCAAATTAACAAAGTTGAGGCGATCCAGAAGTGGCCTAGACCCCTGACCACGAAGCAGGTTAGGGCCTTCCTGGGTATCGTGGGGTACTACAGGAGGTTTGTAAAAAATTTTGCGGGACTATCAGCCCCCTTGACGGACCTTCTCAAAGGCAAGAAGGCCGTCATGGTGCGCTGGACACCGCAGGCCGAGGACTCCTTCCGGGCCCTGAAGGGGGTCCTGTGCGGACAGCCCGTTCTTGTCAACCCTGATTTCCGGAAGGAGTTCATAGTACAGACTGACGACTCGGAGGTCGGCCTGGGGGCAGTGCTGTCTCAGGTGGTTCAGGGGGAGGAACACCCCGTCACCTTCTTAAGTAGGAAGCTCACCCCTCCCGAGCGGAATTATAGCGTAGTGGAGAAGGAGTGCCTGGCGATTAAGTGGGCCTTGGAGTCCCTGCGCTATTACCTGCTGGGACGACAGTTTCGCTTGGTGACTGATCACTCTCCGCTGGTCTGGATGAGGTCCGCCAAGGAACGGAATGCCCGGGTTACCCGGTGGTTCCTTTCTCTGCAGAACTTCCGGTTTACGGTTGAACACCGGGCCGGTAGGTTGCAGGGCAACGCCGATGCCTTGTCCCGCGGCCCTTGTTTGATGGCAGGTGTTCAACCCCGCTCGCTTGAACTGAGGGGGGGGGTATGTGAGACTGTGACCGGGGTTATCTATGACGGCCGGTACGTCTCGCCCCGGTTGCGCTCACTCCATGTATAGAAAGCAACTCCACTCCAGGGTTTATGCTGTTTCCCTGCAGGCTGAAAGGAGGGTTAAAAGGAAACAGGAAGATGGGCGTGGGGCCTTAGTGGGAGAGAGTGAACACAACTCCCTGAGTGTCTGCCTGGGGAGCACATGTATATTGTTGTTGGACTTTTGGTTTGTGTAATAAACCGTGTGCTGTGACCCTTGGTGCCTGTATCCCGTGTCTTCTGCCGTGCAGCCGACCACATTACCTCACAGTGTGTATATAATATATATATATACACATACACACACAATCCCCATATACTACATCACTACACCCGCCACATACTACACCTGTAATATACATCCCTATACACTACACCTGTAATAAACTTTACCTCTATATACTATACCACTGTATACTACATCACTACACCCCTATATACACCTGTAATATACTACATCACTATATACTACATCTGTGATAACCTACAGCACTACACCCCTATATACACCTGTATTATATTACACCCCTATATACACCTGTATTATACTACACCCCTATATACACCTGTATTATACTATAGCACTACACCCCTATATACACCTGTATTATACTACACCCCTATATATACACCTGTATTATACTACACCACTACACCCCTATATACACCTGTATTATACTACAGCACTACACCCCTATATACACCTGTATTATACTACACCCCTATATACACCTGTATTATACTACACCACTACACCCCTATATACACCTGTATTATACTACACCACTACACCCCTATATACACCTGTATTATACTACACCACTACACCCCTATATACACCTGTATTATACTACACCCCTATATACACCTGTATTATACTACACTCCTATATACACCAACTACACCCCTATATACACCTGTATTATACTACACCCCTATATACACCAACTACACCCCTATATACACACCTGTATTATACTACACACCTATATACACCAACTACACCCCTATATACACCTGTATTATACTACACCCCTATATACACCTGTGTTATACTACAGCACTACTCCCCTATATACACCTGTATTATATTACACCCCTATATACACCTGTATTATACTACACCCCTATATACACCTGTATTATACTACACCACTACACCCCTATATACACGTGTATTATACTACACCCCTATATACACCTGTATTATACTACAGCACTACACTCCTATATACACCTGTATTATACTACACCCCTAGATACACCTGTATTATACTACAGCACTACACCCCTATATACACCTGTTTTATACTACACCCCTAGATACACCTGTATTATACTACAGCACTATACCCCCCTATATACCCCTGTATTATACTACACACCTATATACCCCTGTATTATACTACACCCCTATATACCCCTGTATTATACTACACCCCTATATACCCCTGTATTATACTACACCCCTATATACCCCTGTATTATACTACACCCCTATATACCCCTGTATTATACTACACCCCTATATACCCCTGTATTATACTACACCCCTATATACACCTGCATTATACTACACCCCTATATACACCTGCATTATACTACACCCCTATATACACCTGCATTATACTACACCCCTATATACACCTGCATTATACTACACCCCTATATACACCTGTATTATACTACACCCCTATATACACCAACTACACCCCTATATACACCTGTATTATACTACACCCCTATATACACCAACTACACCCCTATATACACCTGTATTATACTACACCCCTATATACACCTGTATTATACTACACCACTGCTTCCTCCATTGTTTTGCTTACCATAGCAAGTGCCCAATCATCGGCATATCCAAATTTCCGTGACACTGTTTTAGGAATATCAGCTAGGTACAGGGCAAACAGGAGAGGTGCCAGCACTGATCCCTGGGCCAGTCCGTTGTTTAAAGATTTCTTACAACTGGTTGAATCGCCCATAACAAGATGAAAAGTTCGATTTGCAATCATATTGTTCAAGAGGTACATCATTTTCTTACATGGAATCACCTTCAGAAATTTATATAAAAGTCCTTCCCTCCACACAGTATCATATGCAGCAGAGAGATCGATAAACGCCACTGAAACTTTCTTGTTCTTCTGGAATTCAGCTTCAATGAGAGTTGTCAAAGCTAAGACTTGGTCACTACAGTTTCGAGCAGGTCTGAAGCCGGCTTGCTCTATAGGTATTGAGTCGAAAATCTTTAGACTGATCTTGTTATATATAAAGCGTTCTAAGAGCTTATATAAGCAACTCAACAAGGCAATGGGTCTATAGCTTGATGGATTATCTTCAGGCTTCCCAGGTTTTAACAATGCAATTATTTTGGCATGTTTTAATTTACTAGGGACTTGAGCATTCTCCATAATATCTGAGAAGAACTTTGCCATCCATTTTTTTCGCATAAGGTCCACAGTTTTTGAGAAATTCAGGATGGATCCCATCAGAGCCGGGAGCTTTGTTAATTTTAGTTTCAGCAAGGGCAATTTCAATGTCACAGGTTGTAAAAGCACGTGAGTATTCTTCAGATGGTGCCACTGATGATTTTAGTAGCTTAAACTTACTTTTAACTTCTATGGTGTGAGCTCGGTCTTTTGGGCTTCTTGATATGTTCACAATATGTGCTGCAATTTGATTTGAATTCGTTTTGTGCTTTACTTTACGGTTTCCTTCTAGTTTTCTTAAAAGAGACCATGCTTTTCTGCTGGACCTTTTAAAGTCCAAATTCTCAACTGTTTCCATCCATTTAATACAACGTGCTGCATTCAGTTTGTTCAACAATTCCTCACCAATTTCACCATCTTCACTCTCAAGAAATTGTCTGTACAGTTGTTCACATTCATCAGACCATCCTGGGATATATTCTTTGCGAAAGCCACGTGGTATTGATTTCTTTGCAGCTGTAATAACGGCTTTACAAAACCGTTCATAGTTTTTACTGATTGGTGGTATCCAGCCGATACACTTATCAAGGTGATCTGAAAACTTCTTCCAGTTGGCTTTGGCAAGGTTCCATCGAGGACGCGGATACGACGTTACAAGAGGAATAGATACTCCAATGGTGATGATGACAGGGCGATGCTGGCTACGAGGGAAATGTTTGACAACACATCGAGATGTAGACAAAGGTTGATTGTTTCTATTGCGTGAGACAAAACATAAGTCAGGATTGTATCCTCTCTGCCAGGCTGCTGACTGGAAAGTTGGAAAGTCCTTTGCATCAAAAACGAGGAATATATTATGCGCTTCAGACCAGTTTACCAGATACTCGCCATTGTCATCGTTGCGAGGACGTTCTTACAAAAGATCTTAGTGTAATGGGAAAGTACTTCCGACAATGGAGATTAAAACCTAACCCATCAAAAACGGAAGTTTGTTGCTTTCATTTACACAATGCAAGTGCCAAGACTGAACTTAAAGTACAATTTGAAGGCCAATCTGTTAAACACAATTTCAATCCTAAGTACTTAGGTGTAACCCTTGATAGAAGTCTAACTTTTAAATCCCATCTGGATAAATTGGCACAGAAACTGAAAGCACGTAATAATATTATTCAGAAACTTTGTGGCTCCTCATGGGGCTCGGCAACATCTGTTCTGAGAACATCTACTCTTGCCCTGGTGTACTCTGCTGCAGAATACTGTGCTCCAGCATGGTTAAATAGCTGTCATGTAAACTTAATTGACACTCAGCTGAACAACTCTTTGCGTATAATATCTGGTGCTATTAGACCTACACCTGTTCACTGGTTACCTGTGCTGGGTCATATCGCACCCGCAAATCTAAGAAGACAAAAGCTCCTACTTAAAGAGTACACTAAAGTAGTGAATAATGAAAAACTTCCAATACACCAAAATATCAGAGATGTTACAATACAACGATTGAAATCAAGACATCCCCCCATCCGAACTGCAATCACCGTGCATGAACAAAACTTCAATTTAGAGGAGAAATGGCGAGAACTTTGGGTCAATGTAGTAGAAGGTGATCCCCAAAAGTTCCCTAATTTACAAAACCCTCCACCAGGCTTCAATCTACCAAGGAAAACATGGGTTACTCTAAATCGTATCAGAACAAACTTTGGCGTCTGTGCAGATTTTATGTATAAGTGGGGAAAATATGACTCTTCGACCTGTGACTGTGGAGCAGATCGTCAAACTATCCAGCACATTGTTGAGGAGTGCCCCCTGAGATCCTACCATGGTGACAAGAAGGATTTCTATATTGTAAATGATAACGCTATTGCATATATAGAAAATCTTGATATTCAAATTTGATTTTTATCCTTTTGATATTTTTCAATCACTGTCTATTGTCTGGTGTTTATTTTTATAAATCCAAAAACGGAAATAGAGATCCATATTTACATATGCATGTCTACCAAGCAAAATATATATAACCTACATTTAGACCTGCGTAATTATATGGTGCATTAAAGATAGTACACAGAATTTCAAAAAAAGTATACAAATTTTATTAACATGATATTAACAACACAGAGTATCACATAATTAGAGACGGATGTCAAAAAGGACACAGTTAAAAGTCATTCCCCTTAAAAACACAGAAAAACAATCCTGGGACAGTGTGGTATATAAAGTTGGTATAGTTGCAGTGGTCAAAGAAAATTTGGGTATACGCATACACCCTAAAGTGCATCAGAGCTAATTTGCACACAAACACCAATCTAATGTGCTTCAGCAGTCATAAAAAGGTGTATGCTTATACCCCTAATACATCAGAAGTACTAATACTGACATTCCAGCAAGTGTAATCAGAAAAGCTGATACGCAGGGTTAATACAACATGCAGATGCAAGCATCCCATACATATAAATAACCATCATAAATTAGAAAGGTCAAGACATGCATTACTGCAGTTGAGTTATTAATTAGTACCCATATGATGTTTTACCAAACTTCAGGTCAGAGCATGTTTAATACCCCAAGTACATACCATACCAACCTGCCACCCCAAAGAGAAGGGGGGAGGGGTAGGCACGGGGTTTTGACCAAAAGAGAGGCTTAGGAATCTGCTGGAAGCAGATTAGGAATAATCAAGGGACCACTACCTGTAAGACCACACTGCCCAGCACCTCTACGCGCGTTTCACACTCGCTTCGTCAGGAGGTGCTGTGACAGGGAAGTGGTCATCTTTTTATTGCTCAGGACTCACCTGAGGCCCATCAGTGGCGCGCGGCGCGCGGCGGCGGCCATGCCGCCCACTCCAGCCGGCGTCCCGGAAGTCGTATTGCGCATGTGCGCCAATCGCTTCACTCATTGGACGCCGGCTGCAGGGGAGGGACGGACACCGACACACATCGCGCGCACGGGCATCAGTGAGTCCAGCGCCATCTTGGTTGAGGGCAAAACTCCTGGCAGCCAGCACATATCATAAGAAATCATACACATATTACTGGAATATTGTTTTTTTGAGCAGTAATCATAATGCATAAATCCTGGAATGTTGTTCCATCATATTATGTCGTACAGGATCTGTACGACATAATATGATGGAACAACATTCCAGGATTTATGTACATTAATATATATACTAAATATTGGAGCAATGTAATCTTATTCCAACTTGTATGACATGCATGGTGTCCTGCTTTGGTTGTGGACATGCGACGCACGGGATAACCTTGTAATGAATGAATTCTTTTGTTATGGACGGTTTAATAATGCATGTTGGTATCCCTGTGTACCGCGTTTTCCGCAAACCTTTGATCAGGACACTATGCATTTCTTTGTCAACTATATGTGATATTGTGAATTTGCATTATGATTACTGCTCAAAAAAACAATATTCCAGTAATATGTGTATGATTTCTTATGATATGTGCTGGCTGCCAGGAGTTTTGCCCTCAACCAAGATGGCGCTGGACTCACTGATGCCCGTGCGCGCGATGTGTGTCGGTGTCCGTCCCTCCCCTGCAGCCGGCGTCCAATGAGTGAAGCGATTGGCGCACATGCGCAATACGACTTCCGGGACGCCGGCTGGAGTGGGCGGCACGGCCGCCGCCGCGCGCCACTGATGGGCCTCAGGTGAGTCCTGAGCAATAAAAAGATGACCACTTCCCTGTCACAGCACCTCCTGACGAAGCGAGTGTGAAACGCGCGTAGAGGTGCTGGGCAGTGTGGTCTTACAGGTAGTGGTCCCTTGATTATTCCTAATCTGCTTCCAGCAGATTCCTAAGCCTCTCTTTTGGTCAAAACCCCGTGCCTACCCCTCCCCCCTTCTCTTTGGGGTGGCAGGTTGGTATGGTATGTACTTGGGGTATTAAACATGCTCTGACCTGAAGTTTGGTAAAACATCATATGGGTACTAATTAATAACTCAACTGCAGTAATGCATGTCTTGACCTTTCTAATTTATGATGGTTATTTATATGTATGGGATGCTTGCATCTGCATGTTGTATTAACCCTGCGTATCAGCTTTTCTGATTACACTTGCTGGAATGTCAGTATTAGTACTTCTGATGTATTAGGGGTATAAGCATACACCTTTTTATGACTGCTGAAGCACATTAGATTGGTGTTTGTGTGCAAATTAGCTCTGATGCACTTTAGGGTGTATGCGTATACCCAAATTTTCTTTGACCACTGCAACTATACCAACTTTATATACCACACTGTCCCAGGATTGTTTTTCTGTGTTTTTAAGGGGAATGACTTTTAACTGTGTCCTTTTTGACATCCGTCTCTAATTATGTGATACTCTGTGTTGTTAATATCATGTTAATAAAATTTGTATACTTTTTTTGAAATTCTGTGTACTATCTTTAATGCACCATATAATTACGCAGGTCTAAATGTAGGTTATATATGTTTATTTTTATATGATGGTAAGATATACGTTCATACGATTAAATAAATACTACACCACTATATACACCAACTAAACCCCTATATGCACCTGTATTATACTACACCCCTATATACACCACTATATACTACACCACTACACCCCTATATACACCACTATATACTACACCACTACACCCCAAATATTTGTCAACAGTTACCCCCCGCCCGCCCCCCATTGTCCCACAGTAACCACTCACCTGTCTTCTTATTGTCCCCTCCTCAGGCTCCTCCGTACGTTCCCCCCGCTGAGCTGCTTCTTTCACATGCCCAGGCTGCGCCGACGCTGTATTGCTAGGAGCCGCTGCCTCTCTCCGTACAGGCCCCGCCGCTGCAGCGTCTACTCCGGCCGGGCGGGAACTTTTCAAATGACACACGCGCGCCGTACTGACGACATCAGGGCGCGAGTGTGTCACAGAAAAAGGTGCCGGACAGGGAACAGAGGAGATTCCTGCGTTCCGCTGCCTGCACTGACTGTGCGGCGCTGCAGGATCTGTCCTCTGTTCCCTGCTCGGCACGCGGTGCGTGATGAGGGCAATCTGACCACGGGCCTCCTGGAGCCTGGAGCTCCGGACAACAGGTCAGATTGCCCTCATCAGTGACCGGCCAGCAAGGACGCCCTGAACCAGGCGGGCCGGTCACCGAGAGTAGGCGGGCCGGATGTGGCCCGCGGGCCGCCCCTTGCCCAGGTCTGCTCTAGGGGTAGACACAGAACGTTTGCCTGTTTGCAGCTTGGCCGACATGGCACAGTTCATGTGTAAGTGTCTGTGGCAAGACCCTCACGTGATACACATTTTATCTAACAACCTGTATTGATTGGCCACCTTTATGGACTCACGGTACAAAAAGAAATTTCCTTCTCTCATTTTGGAGTCACCAAAGAGTTGCACAATGGAATCCATCAAGAGAGTCATTGTAGATCAGTTGCTGAAAACATGACCCTCGGACAACACTGGTGGCGGGCTGTTTTCAACTCCAAGGATTAATGAGGAGAGACACAAACACCAAGTCCAACAGAGGTGGGGGGAAAATGTGCGCAAACTGGACCATTTTCAATAAACCAGCACATCAGCAAGGGCTATCTGTGCCTGTAACAATGCCAAGGAGGGAGAAGTTGCACAACATGGTCAAGGGATACTTAAGTGACCATACCTGCGTCCTTTCTGATGCTTCAGTTCCCTTAAAATTATTGGGTGTCCAAGCTGAACACTTGGCCCGACCTCTCCTTATACGCCTTGGAGGTGCTGGCCTGCTGTGATGTCAGAGTGTGTTTTCAGTTCTGCTGGGAAAATCATCACTGATAGGCGCTCACACCTCTCCACAGAAAATGCAGACAGACGTACACGGATTAAATTCAACAAGGACTGGATTTTTCCACAGTTTGCAATCCCTCCAGATGAGAGCGAGCCAAAGTAAATTCTCCCAAAATGTTGATTTTGATTGACTACTGTTGTTAACGTCCACCCCTTCCCATATAAAGCAGTTTCATTCCTGCGTCAACCATGACTCGGGCCATAGGGCTAATTTTTGTAAACACTAGGCACATTGTGCAGTGGTGCACAAACTAGGATAGTAGTCATACTCCAGCCTAGCTACTATTTGTCATTGGAGGCCCTTGTGATGGTGACTCTCTGTGTCAACCATGACTCAGGCCATAGGGCTAATTTTTGTAAATATTATTAGGCACATTGTGCACTGGACAAACTAAGACAGTAGTCGTACCAAACTAATATTTGTCATTGGAGACCCTTGTCATGGGTTGTCCCACATTGTGACTGAGATAGGGGATACATATTTGATAGCAATTTACAATGATTGTTGATGAACAACTAATGGCTCTCTGAAAACTTGAATTGAAGGCCACAGAATGACATGGTGGAGGAGGAGGAGGAGGAGGAGAGGAGTGTAAAGGCCGCCACCACCACAATGGGCACATTGTAAACTGCAATGGAACATGTATTCCACTGAGTCTCCATAAGGGAGGGACCGCCCAAATGTATAAGTAACAGCAATCCCTCCAAAACGTATGTTACAGGACCAATTGATGCCCCTCAGGTTAAAGATCAACATATTGAACACCAATTTTTATGAACTAAATAGAGAAAAATACTGCTAATAGACCAAAAAATAAATTTCTCTAAAATCAATTTTTATTTATAAACATTAAAATAGTTAAATCAAGCCATATCTTATCATATATAGCTATATCGGTCAGTAAGCACAGACCTGGTCGTGCAGAGCTAGATGCACTCTGAAAGGGATATTAATCTAGGAGGGTGACGGATAGCCCAAGGTGATTTTACTCGATGGTTCCAGGGATAGAAATGAGATGTAAAAGTGAGGGCCAGGCTGCAAATCCCTAGTCTTTCTCCTTCCTGGCCGCGGAGGTTAATACACCATAAGGTTTTGGGTGCCCCCACTCAGCGTCGGCTATCCCTAAGAAACCCTATACCTGACTGTGTGCCGATAATTGACCCATAGCCCAAAGGGGTGTAAATAGAGCTGAAGTCAGAGTGGTTCAGTCACACTAGGTGCATAGTCAGTACACTAGTAAATGTTAGGTATGATTGTTGGTCATAGAAAAAATTCCCAATCGGAATATTTGTACACACACTCCCCTCTGATAATATATGAGCAAAAGGGGGGAGGGAGTTCTACAGGTAGATACTTCAGCCTGCTACCCAGTACAGTCAACCAACAAATTATCTTATGGACCCGTAGTTAATTAAATCCCAGTTGGGTAAACTTATCTTGCTGGAGAGTGAACTCCCAGAAGTGGTGCACAAACCAGGATAGTAGTCCTACTCCAGGCTAGCTACTATTTGTCATTGGAGGCCCTTGTGATGGTGACTCTCTGTGTCAACCATGACTCAGGCCATAGGGCTAATTTTTGTAAATATTAGGCACATTGTGCACTGGACAAACTAAGACAGTAGTCGTACCAAACTAATATTTGTCATTGGAGACCCTTGTCACGGGTTGTCCCACATTGTGACTGAGATAGGGGATACATATTTGATAGCAATTTACAATGATTGTTGATGAACTAATGGCTCTCTGAAAACTTGAATTGAGGGCCACAGAATGACATGGTGGAGGAGGAGGAGAGGAGTGTAAAGGCCACCACCACAATGGGCACATTGTAAACTGCTATGGAACATGTATTCCACTGAGTCTCCATAAGGGAGGGACCGCCCAAATGTATAAGTAACAGCAATCCCTCCAAAACGTATGTTACAGGACCAATTGATGCCCCTCAGGTTAAAGATCAACATACCAGCGGGCACGTTCAGGATGGCCTTGTAAAGTGCTGGGGAGTAGCTAACTAGAAATTATGTATGACAAAGGGATCTACATAATGTATAAGTCAGGGCCCTCCCAATTGTAAAAGTAAAAAAAGCCAAAACACTACGTG
This sequence comes from Anomaloglossus baeobatrachus, assembly GCF_048569485.1. Taxonomy (NCBI): domain Eukaryota; kingdom Metazoa; phylum Chordata; class Amphibia; order Anura; family Aromobatidae; genus Anomaloglossus; species Anomaloglossus baeobatrachus. The sequence goes on from NC_134363.1 coordinate 103,137,977, forward strand.
CCAACAAACGCCAAAAGGGATATTTTTTTTCTCCAGTTTATTTAGCCTTGCTACAAGTGATTATGCTGGAAAAACTGTTTGTTAACCTTTTTGGCCTGTACAATGCAATTTATGTTAGGTTTGGTAGGTGTTCTTGTGCATCTGTACAAGTGGTGTAATACTGTGGCATCCTCATTCCCAGAAACCATATGTAAGTCAGAAATACAGGCAGGCATACTCTCCAGGCTCTCCCCATTCAGTTTCATCACCTTCCCATTCATTTCAGCCTTTTCCTCAGGCCCCCAGACCTCTTTGTTGGGTCCAGCAGAAAATTACTCGCATTTCCCATTGAGTTGCATTGTACTCGATATTCGGAATGAATACGCAAGAATTATAAATTACTCATAACGAGTCCAGTGATTATGAATATTACGGTACTCGCTCATCTCTAGCAGCAACCATTTTCTACTTCATTGACTTATTGCAAGATGACAACATATGACAACAAATATATTGCAGAAACAGTAAAACATGTATTTATTTTTTGAAATGTACACAACTTTTAACGCATCCAACAAACATAAAGAGGAAGAATAAGCCAAGTTAAAACATAGGACTATACATCTTTTGTTCTTGAGTTTTCACATTTTGGTTAAACAGAAAAACATTTCAATGGCTCAGTTTGGAGATACTCCCTGTTGAGAGTGTGTGGAGATAGGCATAGGATCAGCATGTTGTCAGTAGGTAGCAGGCACTCCTTTGAGTTAGCATCACAGCAGATGATAAAGTTGAAGTCTTAAAATGGCATTAAAGGGGTTATCCGGCTTCTTTTGACTTTTTTTTTTTATTACCCTATTGGGCTACATTGGGGCAGGTAAGTAGATAGAGACCACTTACCTGCCCTGCTGTCAGCCCCTCTCCCCCGGCTCAGAGTAGTCATGTGACCGCTCCTGCCGCGATTTTGCTGCTTCCGGTCATTTCATGTCAACATGGGCAGGGCCATGTTGACATGCAAATCTGGAACAGCATGTCGCCTCCTTGCTGGGCAGGTACAGTACGTGGAGTCCCCGCCCCCCTTCCCTGCACCCTCCTACACATTCCCCCGCACCTCTTACTCTCCCCGCAACCTCCCCCTACACTGCTGTGGGGTCCGTGACCTGGGGGAGGGGCCTGGCGGTGGCTGCCGTGGTGTCAGCGCCAGCACCGGGCCCCCTGCTCAGGATCGCACATTCAAATGTACCGGCATCACAGATCACAAATGTCGGTACATTTGAAAGTGCTGATGAGAAGGAGCGCAGCTTCTCATCACTGCCCGGCTGTCTGTGCTCTCTTCAGCACAGCGGTGACGTCACTACTGTGCTGATATGGCCAGAGCACAGACAGCGCGCGAATGTGCAGGAGCGGCGGGGACCGAGGATGGGTGAGTATGCACTCCCTACATGTGTTCCCTATGGGGATTGGGGATGGGGGATGGGGGGGGTCGGTGCAGAGCCCTGTCTGTGCCCGTGCGGTGCAGAGCCATATGTGTGCGCGTGCGGTGCAGAGCCATGTGTGTGCGCGTGCGGTGCAGAGCCATATGTGTGCGCGTGCGGTGCAGAGCCATATGTGTGCGGTGCAGAGCCATATGTGTGCGTGTGCGGTGCAGAGCCATATGTGTGCGGTGCAGAGCCATATGTGTGCGTGTGCGGTGCAGAGCCCGATGTGGGGCTGTTATTTGCAATGCTCTAGTGATAACAGGTCAGTGCTGAGGCTGAATACTGACCGGGAATGTGTGCAGGGGGCCGGCAGGGGGCGAGGCTGGACAGTGAGGGCAGGCAGGGGGCGAGGCTGGACACTGAGGCCGGGCGGTGCCAGCTCTGACTGAGGTTTTGCACAGGAAGTGGTCAGTTTGCTGGATCTGAATGTAAACAAGGAGCTGCAGAGAATAAAGGGTGAATTCAAGAGGAACAAAAGTTAGAAAACAAAAAATAACAATGTAGGGGTGTTTTATATGACAATACAGCACAGATTAGCTTAACAAAAATTTTTGAGTTCATGTCGGACAACTCCTTTAAGTATCTAGACGTAGGTAAGGAGCTTCGAGTGCTACAGGTTTAGAAATGGAAAATACTTTCATATGTGAAGCTGTCCTCAATATAAAAATCTTCATGTTTTAACTCTTGCAAACTCCTCAATTAAATTGCTCAGGTCCAATGAGTTTAACACATACATTTCAATGGAGAGCACGGCAAAAGAAAATAATCTCTCCTCAGACATTGTTGATCTTAAACAAATCTCATATTGCATAGCTTTAACTATGTTAATATGTAATAAAACTTCACACCAAACTATTAATGCCACTATGAGGGCCTACATTGCATTGCTTCAAAAGGAACGTAAAGGCCCACCTCTTCCGACAAGCCTACCACCTGCAGGCCTACAACCTGCAGTAACCCTCAATCCACTATAGCACCGCAAGACCATCTCTACCCTCACCTACTGTATCCTCACCCATTCCCTGTAGACTGTGAGCCCTCGCGGGCAGGGACCTGTCTCCTCCTGTACCTGTCTGTGCCTTGTTATGTTTATGATCATTGTACTTGTCCCTATTATGTATACCCCTTTTCACATGTAAAAAGCACCATGGAATAAGTGGCGGTATAATAATAAATAATAATAATATCCAGCAAATTGCTGAGTGCCAGTGCCTCGTAACTTGTTTTTGGTACTTTACTAGCATCTTCTGTAAAGGCAAATAATGCCTCCTGGATACCCCAGCGTTTATACAGTTATTATGACATTCCCATCTCATGGTATACACAGGTTTAACCCTTTCACGACCGGCCGATTTTTCGCTTTCCGTTTTTTTTTTTCGCCATTCTTTTTCTGAAAGACGTAACTTTTTTATTTTTCAGTCAATATGGTCATGTGAGGGCTCATTTTTTGCGGAACGAGCTGTACTTTTAAATGAAACCATCAGTTTTACCATATTGTGTACTAGAAAATGGCAAAAAAATTCCAAATGCTGAAAAATTGCAAAAAAAGTGCGATAGCACTATGGTTTTTGAGATATTTTATTCACTGTGTTCACTATATGGTAAAACTGATGTGTGGGTGTGATGCCTCAGGTCAGTGCGAGTTCGTAGACACCAAACATGTATAGGTTTACTTTTATATAAGGGGTTAAAAAAAAATCGGAAGTTTGTCCGAAAAAAGTGGCGCACGTTTTACGCCATATTCCGTGACCCGTAGCGTTCTCATTTTTCGGGATCTTAGGCTCAATGACGGCTTATTTTTTGCGTCTCGAGCTGACGTTTTTAACGGTACCATTTTTGCGCAGATGCTACGTTTTGATCGCCTCTTATTGCATTTTGCGCAAAAGTTGTGGCGACAAAAAAACGTCGTTTTGGCGTTTGGAATTTTTTTGCCGCTACGCCGTTTACTGATCAGATTAATTGATTTTATATTTTGATAGATCGGGCGTTTCTGAACGCGGCGATACCAAATGTTTGTATATTTTTTATTTTTTTAACCCTTTAATTTTCAATGGGGCGAATGGGGGGTGATTTGAACTTTTAGGTTTTTTTGTTTTTTTTTAATTTTTTAAAACTTATTTTTTTACTTTTTTTTTTTATTTTACTAGTCCCCCTAGGGGGCTATTGCGATCAGCATTCCGATCGCTCTGCAGTATCTGCTGATCACAGCTGGAAGGCTGTAAACAGCAGATACGCTGTCTTTCTCTTTTGCTGTGCCCCGGGCACAGCGAAAGTGAAACCAATTCATGTGTAGTACAGGAGTCATCACATGACCCTGTACTACCATGACAACTATCGGGAGTCACGTGATCGCGTCACGTGACTTCCGGTTTCGGCGGTAAGTAAAACTTTACCGCGATTGCGCTTATAATGGCGCTGTCATGTATTGACAGCGCCATTATAAGGGGTTAATCGGCACGAGCAGATAACGATTCTGCTCGTGCCTAGCAGGCACACATCTCAGCTGTGAAAATCAGCTGAGATGTGTGCCGATCGCGGCATGCTGCCGCCGGAGGACCGCGGGCAGTAAGATTATGTCATTTAGGACGTAATTTTACGGCCCGCGGTCGTTAAGGGGTTAATAGTGGAATCCAGATACATGGTTTGATAACATTTTCATCTTTTAGCTACACCTGTAAAAACATGTTAACTGCGCTGGATAACACCAAAAAGATCTTTGACCACTGGTTAAATTCTGCTGCACCTGCAACCACTAAGGTCAGGTTAGAACATCCACATGACACAAAAAAAGCCCTAAAATTTTACAAAGTATGTTTACTTGGATGCCATTTTTCTTTCCCGATATATTTGCACTGTTGTCACTTCCTTGTCCGTGGCAGTTATCAATGTCCAGATCTTTGTTTGATATCAACATAAGGATAACCTCTGACAATCTTCTTCCTGTAGGGTCACTCACACTTTTGTAGCCAAGGACGTATTCTTTGATCTGATACTATAATGAGTTTTCTTCAAGGCACCGAATTGAAAAAGACATTTGCTCAAAATAACTAATGTCTGAGGTACAATCAAGTATTAACCCCTTCACGACCGGCCGATTTTTCGCTTTCCGTTTTTTTTTTCGCCATTCTTTTTCTGAGAGATGTAACTTTTTTATTTTTCAGTCAATATGGTCATGTGAGGGCTCATTTTTTGCGGAACGAGCTGTACTTTTAAATGAAACCATCCGTTTTACCATATAGGGTACTGGAAAACGGCAAAAAAATTCCAAATGCAGAAAAATTGCAAAAAAAGTGCGATAGCACTATGGTTTTTGAGATATTTTATTCACTGTGTTCACTATATGGTAAAACTGATGTGTGGGTGTGATTCCTCAGGTCAGTGCGAGTTCGTGGACACCAAACATGTATAGGTTTACTTTTATATAAGGGGTTAAAAAAAAAAATCGGAAGTTTGTCCGAAAAAAGTGGCGCACGTTTTACGCCATATTCCGTGACCCGTAGCGTTCTCATTTTTCGGGATCTATGGCTCAGTAACGGCTTATTTTTTGCGTCTCGAGCTGACGTTTTTAACAGTACCATTTTTGCGCAGATGCTACGTTTTGATCGCCTCTTATTGCATTTTGCGCAAAAGTTGTGGCGACAAAAAACCGTCATTTTGGCGTTTGGAATTTTTTTGCCACTATGCCGTATACTGACCAGATTAATTGATTTTATATTTTGATAGATCGGGCGTTTCTGAATGCGGCGATACCAAAAGTGTGTATATTTTTTATTTTTTTTAACCCTTTAATTTTCAATGGGGCAAATGGGGGGTGATTTGAACTTTTAGGTTTTTTTGTTTTTTTTAAGTTTTTTACAACTTTATATTTTTATTTTACTAGTCCCCCTAGGGGGCTATTGCGATCAGCAATCCGATTGCTCTGCAGTATCTGCTGATCACAGCTACACAGCTGTAAACAGCAGATACGCTCTCTTTCTCTTTTGCTGTGCCGCTGGCACAGCGAAAGTGAAAGCAAGTCATGTGTAGTACACGAGTCATCACATGACCCTGTGCTACCATGACAACTATCGAAAGTCACGTGATTGCGTCACGTGACTTCCGGTATCGGGCGGTAAGTAAAAGTCTACCGCGATCACGCTTATAATGGCGCTGTCACGTATTGACAGCGCCATTTAAGGGGTTAATCGTCACGAGCAGATAATGATTCTGCTCGTGCCTAGCAGGCACACATCTCAGCTGTGAAAATCAGCTGAGATGTGCGCCGATCGCGGCATGCTGCCGCCGGAGGACCGCGGGCAGTAACATTATGACATTTAGGACGTAATTGTACTGCCCGCGGTCGTTAAGGGGTTAAAGAATAGTATTAAGCCTTTTTATATTGGTCAATAATTGTAATTATGACCTCATTGGCCAATAAATTCATTAATTAATTTTGAATTGTTTTATCACAATAGTGGTCTGCATTTTCTTTAGACACAACTTGATAGAGGTGCTCAGACATAACCACATCATATTTGCCCAGAAGTTTGAACGACAGGAAGAAAATGTCCATTATTTGGAGTGAATAGCCGATCTAAGGAGCCTCTAAATGACAGATTCCTTTCCGCTAATAACTGGGTGATTTGTATTAGTCACTCTAAAACATTTCTCAATGCTTTTGTTGCTGGGTTAGTTTGTTTTGGAAATGTTGATAAATGGTCTTTTCTGATTCCAATCTAAACTGTTTGCCATCCATTCTCTGCCACAAAATAGCTAATAGATGTATAATGTGATTTCAAAATGGTGGACATAGGAGACCAGTCTTGTGACCCTCCTGAAGCGAAGCATAATCGAGCTTTGATCGCAAAAACGGAATACTTTATTCACAGTTTTCAAATAAATCAACCATTGTCTAGCTTGATATTCCCCATTATCCAGTGCTCTTCTATAAAACTCTTTACAGAAATAGCAATTTCTGTTATCAATTTCTGGAGCATTCAACTGGCTCTTTTTTTTATCCTATTCTGCTTTATGTATGCATCATTTTTACCCAGTCTTTGTCATATTTTGATTTGTCAAAAAACTTTACATCTTTGCAGTATTTGGGCATTTGATCGCTTTTCTTCTTTTTTCTTGTTATTCTGAATTAGTGATTGGCCCTATTTATAGTCCTGTCCCACATTGGTCACAAAGTGACAGTGATTTTATAAAAACACACTGCAATAAGCAGTGTGAACAGGGCCTAACAGATTTAACAAATATGTCCTAAATATCTGTATTAAAACACATATATACTTTAATTTAACATACAGTAAAACAAAGAAAGTGACTCAAACACAGTCGCACTTTTACACAGATATTTTTACAAATACAGTTGCATGCAAACGTTTGGGCACCCCTTGGTCCAATTTACTGTTATTATGAACAGTTAAGCAAGTTGAAAATGAAATGATCTCTAAAAGGTAAAAGTTAAAGATGACACATTTCCTTTGTATCTTAAGTAGAGGTGGGCGGATTTGCAGGTACCCGGGATCAGCGGGTCCTTGTTCTGTTTTTTTAAATTTTGGATCTGTTCCAGAATCCGGCCCCCATATAAGTCTATGGGGAACAGAATCTGGAGCTAAAAATAGTGGTAGAAGGGATAGTGTTGGGGGAGACCTCCGGGTCTCTCTCAGGGTCGCGGAGAAGGATTCCAGATTACATCTGCGCAGATGTATGTATGAGGAAAAATGACCACACAGAGACATGTCTCTATCCGGGAGAAGCTAAATGCTCTTCTGACCCTTGTATTCAACACATAGCATATATATATATACAGCTTACTCAATATATACATGTTATCTATTAACCAACCAGCCGGGCATAGTTAATTTCTTGTTTGAACAGTCTTAGCAACATTCGTTAGCAAAACATTCAAGTGTGTTTAGACATAGATGAGAGTCTATGAATGGAACAATGTCAGTTACTTATTCTCTTCTATTCATGAATGTCAGTTACCAATCTGAATCTACAGATAAGGATTCTTCTATGAATAGAAGAATGCTAGTCACCTATTTGAAATCACAGATAGGCATTCCTCTATGAATAGAAGAATGCTAGTTATCTATCTGAAACCACAGATACAGTGCTGGCCAAAAGTATTGGCACCCTTGCAATTCTGTCAGAGAATACTCAGTTTCTTCTTGAAAATGATTGCAATCACAAATTCTTTGGTATTATTATCTTCATTTAATTTGTCTTCAATGAAAAGAAAAAAAAAATTGGCATAAGGCCAAATTGGATATAATTCCACACCAAACAAAAAAAGGGGGTGGACAAAAGTATTGGCACAGTTTGAAAAAATCATGTGATGCTTCTCTAATTTGTGTAATTAACAGCACCTGTAACTTACCTGTGGCACCTAACAGGTGTTGGCAATAACTAAATCACACTCAGCCAGTTGACATGGATTAAAGTCGACTCAACCTCTGTACTGTGTCCTTGTGTGCACGACACCAAGCATGGAGAAAAGAAAGAAGACCAAAGAACTGTCTGAGGACTTAAGAATCCAAATTGTTAGGAAGCATGAGCAATCTCAAGGCTACAAGTCCATCTCCAAAGACCTGAAAGTTCCTGTGTCTACTGTGCGCAGTGTCATCAAGAAGTTTAAAGCGCATGGCACTGTGGCTAACCTCCCTAGATGTGGAAGGAAAAGAAAATTTGACGAGAGCTTTCAACGCAAGATTGTGCATCGGATGGTGGATAAAGAACCTCGACTAACATCCAAACAAGTTCAAGCTGCCCTGCAGTCCGAGGGTACAACAGTGTCAACCCGTACTATCCGTCGGCGTCTGAATAAAAAGGGACTGTATGGTAGGATACCCAGGAAGACCCCACTTCTTACCCCGACACATAAAAAAGCCAGGCTGGAGTTTGCCAAAACTTACCTGAGAAAGCCTAAAACGTTTTGGAAGAATGTTCTCTGGTCAGATGAGACAAAAGTAGAGCTTTTTGGGAAAAGCCATCAACAGAGTTTACAGGAAAAAAAAAGAGGCATTCAAGGAAAAGAACACGATCCCTACAGTCAAACATGGCGGAGGTTCCCTGATGTTTTGGGGTTGTTTTCCTGCCTCTGGCACTTGACTGCTTGACTGTGTGCATGGCATTATGAAGTCTGAAGACTACCAACAAATTTTGCAGCATAATGTAGGGCCCAGTGTGAGAAAGCTGGGTCTTCTTCAGAGGTCATGGGTCTTCCAGCAGGACAATGACCCAAAACACACTTCAAAAAGCACTAGAAAATGGTTTGAGAGAAAGTACTGGAGACTACTAAAGTGGCCAGCAATGAGTCCAGACCTGAATCCCATAGAATACCTGTGGAGAGATCTCAAACTGGCAGTTTGGAGAAGGCACCCTTCAAATCTCAGGGACCTGGTGCAGTTTACCAAAGAAGAATGGTCTAAAATTCCAGCAGAGCATTGTAAGGAACTCATTGATGGTTACCGGAAGCGGTTGTTCGCAGTTATTGTGGGTAAAGGTTGTGCAACCAAGTATTAGGCTAAGGGTGCCAATACTTTTGTCTGGCCCATTTTTGGAGTTTTGTGTGAAATGATCAATGATTTGATTTTTATTTCATTCTCTTTTGTGTTTTTTCATTGCAAGCAAAATAAATGAAGATAATAATACCAAAGAATTTGTGATTGCAATCATTTTCAGGAAGAAACGGAGTATTCTCTGACAGAATTGCAGGGGTGCCAAAACTTTTGTCCAGCACTGTAAGTGTCTCTTCTATTCACGAACTAAAACTTATTCTACATAGCCCTAAGCATAATTTGTTTTGGTTATACATTCCGTTAATATTTCAATTAGGTATATATGGAGAAGCAATACATAAAGCATTCAAAGGACAGATTATATTATTATACTGGACAAACGATTCATAGCCTAGGCCTTCACAATAGGAGAATGGGATCAAGTGCGCTGTACTTACCAAGGCTCCAGCATGACTGTACACTGCTCCCAGGCCTCACATTTACTTCCTAGGCTGCTAATTAATTCTCATGCATATGTATTCCCTGCCCACCAGCGCCTGTGATTCGTTGCACCAATCACAGGCACCAGGACGGCCGGTGGGTGGGGAAAGCAGTGTAACTGAAGGAGCCCGTGCACTCTAGCATCTACTAAGAGCCTAGAATATACGGGCTCATTCTAGGTAGGACATATGTCATGTGATAGAAGGGCGTGTTCAAAATGCAGCCCAATGTTTCCAGACGGAATAAAATTCTTTTTCTTAGTCCACATGGTCATGGAGTTGTTTATAAGAGAAACAGGGGTCTGGCCATAAGACCATTACATGGGGGGGATGAGCAGATTTCTGCACCCGCGATATTTCCTCCTCTACTCATGCTGAGCCTCCTGGTTCATGATTCAGTGCTGGCCGTGGGTCGGTGAGTGCAGCCCGCACCCCCCTGCTGCCACAGTCACTTAAAATGCTGCACATCCATTCATGATTCAGAGGCTCAGGATGAGATTTCTGCACCCGTGATATTGCCTCCTATGCTAATCCTGAGCCACCTGGTTCATGAATCAGAGTCAGCCAGGGGTCGGGGAATGCAGCCCGCACCCCCCTGCCGGCACGGTCACTGAGGCCTAAAACACACTTCCGCAAAAAAAAGTACGTGTCTTACGGTCCGTTTATCGGGTCCGTGTTCCGTTTTTTAGGGGCGTTTCTCCGGTACGTATGACATCCGTGTTGATGGCGTATGCTGTCCGTGTGTGCGTGTGGAATGACCGTGTGTGCGTGTGGCATGAACGTGTATGTGTACGTGGAATGTCCGTGTTTGTGATGCACAATGTCGTTTATAGATGTCGGCTGACAGCAGAGTTGCGCGATGAGAATGAACTCGGGTGAACTTCACCCGACTTCATTGTCATGCCGCGGCTCTGTCTGTGTCGCGTCCTGATTAGCGGTCACCTGTGCAGGATTCACCGGTGACCGCTTGTAAAATAGTGAGTTTATGGAGATTTGATTCATAAACTTGAATATACATGTATTCATAAAATATGTGTATTTCGCCATCCCCTTTAAGAGTGAGTTTGTGAGCTGGAAATACTGACCAAGAGTTTGAAATGGTAGAACCAAAGTCATCTGCTAGTTGTTCATCAAAGTTGTCAAAGAAGAGCTATATTCTGTTTGGAATGTTGGGCTAAGAACTGAAATAGCTATGAGAAACTTCTTTCTGTTACTCTAAGGTCAAAGTTCAGCGAGCCTCAAAGGAATTATAAATAAGTTGAAGTAGGTTTTGTTACAAGTCTCTACTGCGCAAGTACACTTATTTCGCGGGTAAAACGTACCACGTGACATGACATAATGCTGAACTAAAATAAGGATAGTTACTTCTTGTAATACCATGTAAAGAGATAAGGACAATCAGGAGGAGGGGTTTGGATTATAAAAGCAGCCCACACTTCAAAGGAAGAAGAAGAAGGAAGAAGAAGGAGGGAGAGGCAGAAGGTGACAGGAGAAAGACGGACTCACCAACCCGACCAGACCATCTACAGACAGAGAGACGGCTTACACACGCTACAGCGATGTAAGATAAATGAACTGTTATTTTTTCTCTCTGCTTATCTGTCTATCCATCTATTAACTCAAGCCAAGACAGTTATTTTTCTCTAATGACTGTAACCTCAAACTCTTAATCTGAATAAATCCATAATATGTTTTTGCACCAATTCTCGCTCCAATCATTATATACTGGCTTTGCAGTTGTTGCCTTACACCGGTTATTTAACATTGGCGAGCATCAGCCTGAATGATTGATAGGCACAGCTGTTTTCTGTGCGAGGTGATTTTTTTCACGCTGCCTATTCACAGCGATTAGGACTCTTTTTTTTTTTCTCACGTCATTCCCTGCCCTTTGTCCGAGAAGGGGGGGTCAGTGCAGTAAAACTTTCTGTCCAAGTGCTGCAGGCAAAGACGATACACTGTGTCCACATCAGAACCTAAGAGAGGTTTAACGTGACAAAGCTGCACGGAGGTCGTATGTGTCAAAGCCATTCCAGGACCATCCATCCATAAGACGGTTGGAGCCATTCGAGGACCATCCATCCAAAGACGGTTGGAGCCATTCGAGGACAAGCATCACATATTGGTGAGACATGGATTTTATTCATGGTTATTCTAATAACTGTCATGTAGAGTATTCTTTTGACCATACACATAGTGACGCACAGTTATGGTCAAATCTGTACCGGCAATGTGAACTTGAGAATACTAAGTTAGATAAGAAGTTTTTTACTGTGAATCGGTTACAGAAAAAGATACAGAATGTATTGGGTATGGTATACACTTACAACTCCATGGTGGGTGGGGCACAGCCATATGCACACACTATCTGCATGGTGACTGACACACCCATTACAACAGACACATCCAATACAACAGACACACACGTCACAGATGCAGAAACAACAGATTGTCCAAATTGTTCGATATTAGCAGAACATATCGAACATCTGGAGGATCAGTTGGAAACAAGAGCAGATTTAATATCAAAACTACGGAAAGATATTAAATATGTATCTGTTAATACGAGACAGAACAAGACAGATGCTTCCCAGTCACCTGCATCAGGTTCAGGTTCAGACGTACCGGACGGGCTGAATACGGCCGAGGACGAGACTCTGAATGAGGAGGAACTTCGGAAAAAGAAGTTACATGATAAGGCCGCCCGTCTTAACATTAAAATCCATGACCAATTAATGAAAATCATTAAAGACATACCCAAATATGATGATAAAATGGATGCCTTCCATAATGCGGACATTTTTGAGTCACATTCCGATAAATATAATTTAACAAATGAACAGAGAAACAAGATTTATAGGGTATGGCTTCCCTCCCACATGGCAAAAAGGTTACAAGCAACACCTAGGACAGACGAACACAATGACCTGATCCATGACACAAAGGAAGATAGGCTGAGACAGTTAATTCTCTTTACCACAGGAGAGTCTACCCCAACAGTCGAATTGTTAGAAAACCTTAAGACACACATACAGGAGGATCCATTTGTCTTCTTAGTCAAATTCGAACAGGCCTACAGAATGGTACTGGAAATCGGATCTGATCAAGAACCGCCTTCCATGATCAAGGCCTTTGTTAAAAAGTTTAAATATTTGGACCCTGCTTCATTCGAAATAGCTTCTAGAATGGAAAATCTACAAGAGGCCACGTCATTTATTGATAGAATACGTAGACGAATGAAGCAAAATCAGGTAAAATCAAAAATAGCCATGATAGAATTGACCACTGACACATTAGTATCCCAGGAAAAACAGATCAAAAACAACAAAAGACCGGTGTTGAATTCTAAAAACAAGAATTCAGGAGGGGGTAACAGGAAAAGCACAATTCATTGCTTTTTCTGCGGCCAACCCGGACACCTGAAGTGGGAATGCAAGAAATTCCTGAGGGCGGGAGTTGAGGAAAGGCTGGGTAAGGAAAATGGACTGATGCCAAACACATCCAGTGCACCTCCCCCATCTTCAGCACCTCCACCTTCATATGCGCCCACTCATACTGACAACAGAAATAACCAATCGCCATATACGCCCACTCATACTGACAACAGAAATAACCAATCACCATATGCACCTCTGACCAGACAGATAAGGGAAATGACCATACAGGGATTGGATGGAAGGGGCAAGACACCTGCTGCTCTTCTCCCTTCTCCATCATCCTGACTGGCAAAGCCGGTCCCCAGGCTGCATCCACTGGAATTTGTCACTCGAGTTTCAATGGATAGCTGTGGTCGACCATTTTTAAAGGTAAATCTTGAAGGTCAGGAAGTAACATTTCTCCTTGATACAGGTGCGCAATTGAGTGTCACAAATGTTGATTTACATTTAAAGCCAGATTCCCCTGTATGTACAATTGTTGGTTTTAGTGGTAAAAATGGAACTAAGGTGACATTAGCGCAGGATGTTTCTTTGGGAATACCTGTTTTTTTTAAAACGAAAATGGATATTTGGTGTTGTCAGGATACTGAGAATATAATTGGCACTGATTTTATGGAAAAGCATGGCTGGATTATTGATTTGGGTAACAAAACAGTTTGGAAAGACTCTAACGGTTGTAAGGCGGTAGTTATTGATCCAAATGAGTATAGTCATGTCGGGACCATTTGTTTGACCGATGTAGTGTCAGCAGATCATTTGTGGCCTGAAACTGGTGATGATGAAGTATTGACTGAGTTAGTACAGCGGTTTCCTTCTTTATGGGCTCAGTACAGGAATGAGGTTGGAACAATGAAGGATGTTGTTGTCAAAATTGAAGGCCGAGACCCACCTCCACAGCGTCAGTATAAGTTGCCTCCGGAGTCAGTTGCTCCGATGTCTAAGATTATACAGGAATTGTTGGCTCAAGGTGTGATACGTAAGGCAAATTCTGTCTGTAACAATCCATTGTGGTGTGTTCTGAAAAGCGATGGTAGCTATCGGATGTTGTTGGACTTGAGGATGTTCAATAAGTTTACTCCCAATGTTGCACCGATTGTAGCTGATACACATGACATGATGTCGAGATTGGATGCTAAGGCAAGGTATTTCTCAGTATTGGATATCAGTAATGGTTTTTTCAGTATACCGATTGAGCAAAGTTGCCAATATAGATTTGCATTCAACCATCTGGATCAACAATATGTATGCTGTAGGCTTCCTCAGGGGGCTAGTATGTCGCAAAGCATTTTTCATCAGGCGCTAGCGAACGTTTTGTCAAAATTTTCTCGTCCGGAATGTTTATTGCAATATGTGGACGATATCTTGTTGAGTACGGAGGATGAGAATTTGCATATTTCTCTACTGGCAGAATTGTTTGAGCTGCTGCATGATGCAGGTTTAAAACTGAATACCAAAAAGGTCAAGCTGATGCAGACTGAGGTCAGGTTTTTAGGAGTTCTGCTAAGTCCAGGTACACGGCGACCCCTACAGGACAGAATAGAGGCAATTGCATCTCTTCCAATTCCAACATCACACAAGGCACTAAGACATTTTTTAGGACTTGTAAATTACTCAAGGGATTTCATTGAAAATTTTGCTGACAAAGCCAGACCTTTGTATGATCTTTTAAAATGTGACAATGATGATTATTTTGGTCCCTGGTGTGTCGAACAGGAAAAAGCCTTCACACAATTGAAACATGATCTACAACATGCACCTGCGTTAAGTATGGTGGAAAGGAACGCACCTTTTGCGCTTCAAGCACACACTTCAGAGACAAGTATCTCTGTGGTTTTGCTGCAGCTGCAAGGGGGGGAATGGAGAATCTTGGGGTACTTCTCTAAGCTTCTCTCACCTGTTGAGAGGGGGTTTGAGGTGTGCGCAAGACACCTGGTGGGAGTGTATTTTGCGATAAAAATCACTCAACACATCATCGGGTTCCAAAAGGTTATTCTCCAAACGCCACATTCCACACTGAAACTTCTCTTTGAGAAAAATATCCCAGGTGTGTCAAATCAGAGATTTGCCCATTGGTTGCTCTCATTGTCTCCAAATCAAATTGAGGTAGATTATAAGGCCAAATATGTTCTTCCTCAATTGATGCAGTATGAAGGACAAACCCATGATTGCCTACAAACGTTCCATGAACCAAGTTCATCTCTCTTCAGACGACAGTCGGAAGATGCAGATGAACCTGTGTTTGTAGACGGTTCTAGATTTTTTCTGAAAGGACACTATCACACAGGATATGGAATTTTCTATTCCAAGCGAGGACAAGTGGTAAAACACAAGTTACCGAGTCATTTCTCAGCTCAAAGGGCAGAGATAGAAGCGGTAAGAATGGTCCTACAGCTGAATGAAGCTGATGATCAAACTCCAATGGTAATCTACAGTGATAGCTCCTATGTTGTCAGATCCCTAACCGATTACCTGCCTGTTTGGGAAAGGAGAGGCTACGTGGACTCGTCCAACAAAGCCTTGCTGCACCGCGAAACTCTAGAATCAATTTTTGAGATGGCTTCTAGGGCCCCAAATAGATTTGCTATAGTGAAAGTCGCTGCACATCAAAGATCTGATGATGAGTTATCTGTAGGAAATGCAACCGCAGATGCTCTAGCCAAAGAAGCTGCCCTGACAGGAGAGGAAGTGTTTGACTCTGAACCTTCTGAGATGTCAGCGGTTCAAAGAGCAGACACGTACATACCTTCATTTGCAGAAGAACAGAGAAAAGATCCTTTTCTTGTTACTTCTCTGGATGATCCAAAACCTCCTTTTATCTGTGAAAATGGGGTTTTGTGTCACAATTCAAATGGAGAATTGCGTCCAGTTGTACCAAAACATCTACAGGTAGAATTCACTCGATATAACCATGAGAGTTTAGGTCACTTGGGACAACAGAAATTGTTAGTCATTCTCAAGGAGAAATTTTATTGGGAAAAAATGGACGAAACGGTTCAAAGCGTTGTACTATCGTGTCTCATTTGTGCCCAAATAAATCCAAGACCTAAAGGACAGAAGCCACCACTTCTACGAATCGCACCTGCAGATGGTCCATGGTCTACACTGCAGATAGACTATATTGGTCCTTTACCCTCAGGTAAACATGGTCTCAGGTATGCATTGATTGTGGTAGATGTGTTCTCAAAATGGGTAGAAATATTACCTGTTAGGAAAGATGATGCTTTGTCCACAGCAAGGGAATTGGTACAACATGTTTTTTGTACTTGGGGGATCCCAAGGATGATTACCTCCGATCGAGGTAGCCACTTCACAGGTAAAATCATGCAAACTGTTTGTGCTATTCTAGGGGCACGACAGCAATTTCATGTCCCCTATCATCCACAATCTGCGGGAATTGTGGAAAGAATGAATAGGACAATCAAGTCCAGAATTGCAAAGATGCTTTTGGACAAAGGTAACACTTGGGTTGACAAGGTACCTTTCATACTCATGAGTATAAGAGGTTCAATCTCTTCTACAACTCAATTCACTCCGTTTGAGTTGATGACGGGAAGAAAAATGCCATTGTGGTTCCCACATGAGCCATTTTTATCCACACCACAAAAAGATGCTATCTCAAGGTCCCAATGGTTGAGATCGCTGCAGGAGAACCTGAAAGCGATTCTGCCATATGCGGCATCGAGAATGCAGAAAATGGAGCCACCCTATGAGTCCAAATTCAAGAAAGGTGCTCTAGTGATGATCAAAACCTTTCGCAAGAGTGGTCCATGGGAGTGTAATTGGGAAGGTCCTTTTGAAGTCCTTGAGACTATGGGACAAGTCATGATTCTTGTGCACCGAGTGTCAAATGTGGTAAAAAAGACCCGGAAAACACAAAAAGTGTGGGTTCACGTTGACCAGTGCAAAATATTTGTGACAAAATAATGATACTGCATTTCTTTCCAGGAAGAAATGGATTCTGATAAGAACTGGAATAAGGAACCTAAAGACTTTGAAGGAAAGATGACATCAAGCCTTCTGGAGAAAGAACATCTTCCCAAGCTCAAGACAAGCTTCTACGTGATGGGATCTACTTTCCTGCTGCTTTGCTTTATTTTCGTCATTGTTTACATGTTACATCAAGGAACAATCACCAATGATGTGAATGAGCGGACTAGAGAGATTCAACATTCTCGAAGACCAAGAGGATCAGATACACGGAACTTACTGATAGAGAACATCACGGATGATTCTGTGGAGATAACAGGAAATATCTGCATGGGATATGGAACAAAATGTTGCATTGAATTACATTTCATACATGACACAGACATAATATTACATGCTATTGCAGGACCTAAAACTAGATTCACACAATTACAAGGAGAATATGTACACAATAATAAAACGGGTACATGGGAATGTTCTCCTACAGATGTACTATACTGGAACATAGAGATCAGAGGTGATGAACCTGCTGTATGGTCCGGTGATATTACAAATGACATGATTGCTAGGGGAAAGTTTGGAAGATCCAAAACAGAAATTTTGTTAAAAACTCAGGTTTTTGGGAAAATTCTAGATCCTTCTTTACTCTCCATTACAGAAGGAGATAAAGATTGGGTCAAAACATGGAATTTCCAGATAACACGGGAACCTGTACAAGTTCAGGTATCTGTAGTGTTTGCCGTTACTAACACTATAGTTCCGGAAATAAGGGTTTCACCACAGACAGTACATAACAAAGAAAATACATTACCCATAATGTTAAAATGTAATACAAGGTTGAAATTGCCTTCTGAGTCTTTGTTGACATGGACCAAGAATTCATCATTTTTGGGAAGTTTTTTAAACAGTCCAACTAATGTCATCCACAGAGGTCAGATTGGTAATATCAGATGGATGGATGATAATTTCATTTTTTCCATAGAGAATCCATCTTCCAGGGACTCTGGAATTTACCAGTGTTGCGTTGAAACAAAGACACATTACAGACATTGTAAAGACGTTAGTGTGAATATTTGGTCAGCAGCAGATAGTGCATGCACAAACACGAGGTTCATGCCGTCTACTCCTTTCCAAATTAATCAATTTCAGTCCAAGTCCTTATTAAGGGATGGAGAATTTATGACAATGGTGTGGACTTTCAATATGTCTCATTGGAAGATCTCTACCAGGTTTCCTCAGTGTCAATCACATCTCATAAACATGGAGATGGGGATAGAACAATGGTTTGGGAAAAGAACAGCTCAGACTAGGAGTAAGAGAGGAGTGTTAGAAGGAATTCTGGGAGGAGTTGGGACAGTGGGAAGTCTGACTAATGCCATGAATATACAGACACTTAAGTCAGATTTGGATAATATTGGTTTTATTGGAGGAAAAGGTGTAAAGGTTCAGAAGAGTCTGAATCAACTTCTTGAAAAGATGGTAATGAATACAGCTGCTGTACTAGGGTCTTCCGTGTCACATCTACAGGATGCTACATTAGCTCTCGTGGAAAGCACACACAAAACACAAGTAGCTAAAGCGTGCCTGGAGATACAGATAGAGTACTCTTCTAATCTGCAGTTGATTGCACAAGCTTTACAGAGTGGAATTACTCCACTGGGAATACTGCGAAATTTACCTGTAGAGTATGATTTTGCATTGAATCATACGGATTTGTGGGTAAATAAGTGGTTAGGATGTGAACGAAACATTTGTGTTGGCACATCGCTAATCCCAGTGATCGGAAGAGAAGGAACTATTGTTCCTGTTACAGTTTTGGGTATACCTGTGAGTAACACACAACAAGTGTTCTATCAATTGCAGTACACAGATTTTGCATTTGATGGAGTGAACACTGAACAAGTAGACATTTCTTCATGTTTGCATTTTGTTTCTAAGGTGATGTGTTTACCTGGACAGGATAAGGTGATTTATCATTCATGTTTTCATAATCATTCTTCTTGTCATGCGAGAATAGAGACTGTACAGACATTACATGATCTGGTGACTCCAGTAAGTCCGAATAAGATTTGTTTTCAGGTCATGTCTGAGACAGAGAAGGTTTCTGTTTTCTATTCTGCTTGTGTACATAAGGAAAACCTACCTATGGGTTTGTATTGTATAGAAGGAAATGTGAGGTCTCTTTCAAAGAAGGAAGGAAGTTTTAATATCACTTCTATAGGAAAGAGAAACTTAACGGCATTTCCCATACAATTCAATTTATCACAGATAAATGATTTTCCTTGGGATATGTGGACAAGTGAAATAAAGAAAGATAAGGGTTTGTTAGATTTATTAACGAAACAGTTAAAGGAAGCAGAAATTATATTCAGACATGAACAAGGTGAATTAAGTGATATTGAACACGAATGGAATGGAATGTCAGGTAGAACTTGGTGGAAGAGTTTTAGCAAATCTGTACATTCCTGGTCTCAGTCATCTTTTCAGTCAGCGGTTGGTAATGTTTTATTTAATCCCATCATAATCATATTTTTATTAGTTTTGATGTGTATTATATATCAAGTTTTTGTGATGTGTAGAATTCAGAAGATATATAGGAACATAAAAATAGAAATGAAAAAGGAAGATAACATTCTTAGAGGAATGTTAAATCGCAAGATGACTTTTTGACAGAAAGTTGCGGATTGGTTTATCAAGTCAAATATTGGTCTAGAATTTCCAACAAGAATGTATGTGATACGAATGATGACACGATTGAGTTAGGGTTTCCCGGAGTTCATCAAAATCGCCATAAAAGGGGGGACTGTAAAATAGTGAGTTTATGGAGATTTGATTCATAAACTTGAATATACATGTATTCATAAAATATGTGTATTTCGCCATCCCCTTTAAGAGTGAGTTTGTGAGCTGGAAATACTGACCAAGAGTTTGAAATGGTAGAACCAAAGTCATCTGCTAGTTGTTCATCAAAGTTGTCAAAGAAGAGCTATATTCTGTTTGGAATGTTGGGCTAAGAACTGAAATAGCTATGAGAAACTTCTTTCTGTTACTCTAAGGTCAAAGTTCAGCGAGCCTCAAAGGAATTATAAATAAGTTGAAGTAGGTTTTGTTACAAGTCTCTACTGCGCAAGTACACTTATTTCGCGGGTAAAACGTACCACGTGACATGACATAATGCTGAACTAAAATAAGGATAGTTACTTCTTGTAATACCATGTAAAGAGATAAGGACAATCAGGAGGAGGGGTTTGGATTATAAAAGCAGCCCACACTTCAAAGGAAGAAGAAGAAGGAAGAAGAAGGAGGGAGAGGCAGAAGGTGACAGGAGAAAGACGGACTCACCAACCCGACCAGACCATCTACAGACAGAGAGACGGCTTACACACGCTACAGCGATGTAAGATAAATGAACTGTTATTTTTTCTCTCTGCTTATCTGTCTATCCATCTATTAACTCAAGCCAAGACAGTTATTTTTCTCTAATGACTGTAACCTCAAACTCTTAATCTGAATAAATCCATAATATGTTTTTGCACCAATTCTCGCTCCAATCATTATATACTGGCTTTGTAGTTGTCGCCTTACACCGGTTATTTAACACCGCTAATCCCCTGAGTGACTGAAGTGAGCAGCCCTCTCTCATACTCACCGATCCCCGATCTCCGGTGCGGCGCTGCTCAGCTGTTATTAAAACTCAAGCGACTTTAACTATTTGGAAAAAGCCGGCCGCTCATTAATCAATCTCGTATTCCCTGCTTTCCCCGCCCACAGGCGCCTGTGATTGGTTGCAGTCAGACACGCCCCCCACGCTGAGTGACAGCTGTCACTGCACCCAATCACAGCAGCCGGTGGGCGTGTCTATACTGTGCAGTAAAATAAATAAATAATTTAAAAAAAACGGCGTGCGGTCCCCCCAATTTTAATACCAGCCAGATAAAGCCATACGGCTGAAGGCTGGTATTCTCAGGATGGGGAGCTCCACGTTATGGGGAGCCCCCCAGCCTAACAATATCAGTCAGCAGCCGCCCAGAATGGCCGCATCCATTAGATGTGACTGTTCTGGGACTGTACCCGGCTCTTCCCGATTTGCCCTGGTGCGTTGGCAAATCGGGGTAATAAGGAGTTAATGGCAGCCCATAGCTGCCACTAAATCCTAGATTAATCATGTCAGTCGTCTCCCCGAGATACCTTCCATGATTAATCTGTAAGTTTCAGTAAATAAACACACACACCCGAACAAATCCTTTATGAGAAAGAAAAAACACAAACACATTCCCTGGTTCACCAATTTAATCAGCCCCAAAAAGCCCTCCATGTCCGGCGTAATCCAGGATGGTCCATCGTCGCTTCCAGCTCTGCTGCATGAAGGTGACTGGAGCAGCAGCGACACCGCCGCTCCTGACAGCTCCACTATGTTGTTCAAAATGCTGCCTTTTTGTGGCAGAACTTTGGTCAAAAACTCAGCTTTTCAAAGAAGCAACATGTCAATTGTTTTTGCCATTTGGGTTTTGCACTGCAAAGCTGAGTTTTTGACCAAAGTTCTGCCACAAAAAGGCAGCATTTTGAACAACATAGTGTGAACAAGAAACCCAAATTCCCATAGACTTTGCTTGAATAGAAGAACACATCCATTTTGGCATTAAACAGCGCAGAAGAAAAAGCAGCAAAAAAGCAGGTAAAAAGCAACGTGCGCACATACCCTCAGAGCCACTACTGTGCCAACACGCCTGAGTCATCACCGCTGTGCTGCCACATCAGAGCCATTACCCTTGTGCTGACACGCCTAAGCCTTCACCGCTGTGCCACCATCTTCATGTTGCTGCAACTGCATACTCCAATATCGAACATTAAGAGACTATCTCTACACGTCCCTGGCTGCCGTGCATTTAGGCCTGCTGTTGATGCACCACACAGTTCCAGTATAGGGGTTCGCTGTTGGTTGTGCCTTCAGGGGAATCCGATGCACGGTCCAGTGGGTCCACCCCCAGATGCCGCCCCTCGGCAACTGTAACACCTAAATCCGTGTCATGGTGGGCCAGTGTGCATGCTATTTATCCCTTTTGCACCAGAGTCAGTTTTTCCATGACACATTGTATTTCATATTCGTGATCAATATGGGTCATTATTAGCTGATTTTATCTATGGAAAAATAAAAAGTGACAATTTTTTTTTTTAATGTCCTTAAACCAGTTATAGCACACAAAATTATAAATAACATTTCCTATGTCTACTTTACATTAGCATAATTTCTGAAACATTGTTTTTGTAATTAAAAGGGGTAAAACTTTACAAGCAATTTCTCTTTTTTCCAACAAAATCAATTTTTTTAGGCACTTCATAACATTTGAAGTGATTTTGAAGGGCCTATATAACAGAAAATATCTAAAATTGAAAATTTTAAAAACTACATCCAAGAAGTTTACTATTTGCGTTATGAATAACATGACCCCCCCCCCCTATATTTTTTTTTTTTTTGGATCGAGTTGAAGCTTTTATTGGGAAGATTTAACTTTACATTTTGGATCACATATTTCCTGTGCTCTGCGCTGAGCACAAATTGCAATTTCCATCTAAATCTCCCAATAACAAGATTCAGATGACACCTCTGAGGAATCAAATTCACTATAATGAGGCAATAGAGTTACTCTGGACTCAGTCTGGCCTCGGCTCTGCAGTGTCCTTTTCAGAAGTGCACAAAACCACGCTTTTATGCACCACTGAAAAGACTAACACCACCGTATCGTACGGAGACACAGTCCAAAATGACTCCACCTGCCTCAATATAGGGATTCTTCTGTCAGGAGTTTCATCTGAATCACATATTTCAGAGGTTTACATGGAAACCTAGGTGTAAGTGCTCAGCGTAGAGCACATGATAAATGTGAGTCGAGCCTTACTGCGATCTTTGGGAGGAAGAATGAATCAACAGCAGGTCAAGAATGGCTATTTTTTTACGTCGTCCACCATGCGGTGTAAGTGATTAGACTGTTTTATTCTTCTGGTGGGTGTAATTACAGCAATACCAGATTTATATTTTTTTTATGTTTAGAGCTATCACACACTAAAAACTTTTTATTTTTTTTATTTTACAAAAATAGTTTTTGCATAAACAAATTGAGAGCTATAATTTTGCTAGATTTCTGCTGACAGTCATGTGATGGCCTGCGTTGACATTTTGATTGGTACCATTTTTCAGCACATCGCGAATTGTTTTTTTTTATTCAGAATCTTGGGAGGCAGAATAAACATGAAATAGCAATTCAGGACTTCTTTTATGGTTTGTTTTCTTTACACCACTTACTGTTTGGTAAAAGTAATGACAGGTTTATTCTTCTGGTCAGTACGATTACAGCAATACATAAATTTTTTTTATGTTTTGCTGTTTTTACACAATAAAAACAATGCTAGAAAAATGAATTGTTTTTGCATTGCCTTAAGGGCCATTTACACGTTGCGACATCGCTAACGATATAACATCAGGGTCACGTCGTTAGTGACGCACATCCGGCGCAGTTAGCGACATTGCAGCGTGTGACAGGCAGTAGCGACCTTAAACGATCGTAAAAGAGACAAAAATCGTTGGTATATGAGAGGTCGTTCATTTACCAAAAATCGTTGTCTTGTACGTAGAGAGGTTGTTCCTCGTTCCTGAGGCATCACACATCGCTATGTGTGACACCGCAGGAGTGACGAACATCTCCTTACCTCCGTCCACCGGCAATGAGGAAGGAAGGAGGTGGGCGGCATGTTCTGGCCACTCATCTCCGCCCCTCCTCTGCTACTGGACGGCCGTTTTGTGACGTCGCTGTGACGCCGAATGCACCTCCCGCTTGATGAAGGGATTGTTTGGCGGGCACAGCGACGTCGCAGAACAGGTATGTGCAAGTGACGCTGCCGTAGCGATAATGTTCGCTACGGCAGGGATCACCACATATCGCACCGACGGGGGCGGGTGCTATCGCTAGCGATGTCGCAGCGTGTAAAGCGGCCTTTACTCTCAAAAGGTACAGCTTTTTATTTTTTCACTGACATAGCAGTCCGGCAGCTTGTATTTTCTAACTTTTTATCAAGTTTTATTTCACTTTTGTTGCAGAATGATGAAAAAGCATAGTTTTTTGCCACATTTCTTATTTATATTTTTAAGCTGTTTACAGAAGGGGTAAAATAGTGTAATAGTTTTATAGTTGCGGCGATACCAAATACGTGTACTTGTTTTGGTTTATTTTTGATTTTACATAAAATGTATTTTTTGGCATTTTGTGATTTGTAAAAAAAAAAAGAAAAAAATTTTTTTTTTTTTACTAAGTCTTTCTTTGGGAATTTAACTTTTATTAGTCTGACCTCTGGTATACAGTGCCATGCATCAGCAGGGCAATGCATTATACAGTGTGTCCACCGCCATTAACTTGAGAACGTCCGCAGCTATAGGCATAGAAGTGGTGTATAGGTATAGTAAAGTAGCCATGCGTTACGCAATGAAACCACCTATAGCGCCACCTGGTGGAAAACAACGGAGTTAGCATTTTTATTTCGAAAACGGAACGAGAGTAAAAAAAGAGAATTACAAAGTTGTAGGGCATTATCAATTCAATACGAATTGACACCTTCATCTTGTATAATGGCAGTGCAGCGTTTAACGTTTCATTTTTTGCTTTCCCACGCTGTTGGAGCTGTAGTCGTCTTTTTTGCCAATTCGGTGGTAATCTCCTACACAACCCATCCATATGCCTCCAATTATTTTTCAGGATATTCAGAGATAAGACCCTATTGCGCTCGTCTCCTTCATATCTAGAAAGCTGCATTCTCGAAAGACAGATGCAAACAATTTTTTTCTTAAATTACCAGAAAAACCAGTGTCCAAGAATATTTCAAGCTTTTTTTTTTTCCTTCCTTGTTATGTTGGGTGGAGTTTCTTGACCTGAGAAGCCTTTCACATATACTGGTATGTATGCCCTTAACAGATCTTGTAACATTTAGAAGTCTCAGAATAAGTTTTGTAAAGTAACAAAATTATATATAAAAAAAAAAAATGTAATCCAGTCACACATTCCCCTGCAGAAGTACAATGTCTATTGTAAGGGTTTATTATACGTAGTCTACACTCGTTAGTCAATATACCCCTTTTACAATATATGGCAGATTCTTCAGAAAGTTTATATAATTCAAGCAATAATAAAAGACAGATCGACCGGAGAGTTGAGCATGATGAGCACTTGCAAGTCACTCAGTTGAGTACCGAGAGTCTCGAACACCCACCCTGATGCTCGATCGAGATCAGCAATGGCATATTGCTAGAGGACGCACTACATAATGATCACAAAAGTTCAGAGCCCAATTATTTTCTTTCCACACCAGTGTCCTATCCTTTGGCTGTTCTTTGACCTGCAGCCCAATCCTGCCCTAGTGAACAGGGTGAGCTCCTGTCCCGTGTTTTAATGTGCCTCTGCTCAAATAATGCTTAGAATGGGATGCAGAGCTAAGTCAGGATTGTGGACCCTTCATTCTAAAAAGGGAATTTTTCAGCAGGATTTTATTTCACACTATTTATATGACATGTGTTGCTTTGAAAGACAAGTCCAGCAATATGTTTACATGGTCAATCTGTTCCTCCCTTACCGAGAAATAAGCGTTTGTACTATTATTAAAATTAAGCTGTAGGTCTGAAGCCTCTGTCCCTCCAGCTCTATTACTGCCTTAGCCCCACATCTTTCTGTTTGAATGATAGCCTCCATCTTGTGTGACTACAGCCAAAGGAGCAGTTAGTCAAGTAAAGTCAGTCAAGTAAGAGGAGGCAGCGATGGACACTGAATAGTGCTGTAATGACACAGACTTCAGATCGCCCATAGCAATTTGCATGTTGATTAAAACATTGATTTCTTGGTAATGGAGGAACTGAAGGGCAATATAAAGGTATTCTTGAACTTATCTTTGATAGAGCTACGTACACATATCATTAGTTTCTTAGGTGAAATCCTGCTGAGTGTTTCCATTTAGGTTACTCAAATGCACAAGTCTCAAGTCAGACGATGCTGCAGATATCATGAGTGATATATATGTATGAAGACCTTCTGACTTCCCAATGACAGGATTGTCACATAGGATTTCCAAAGAACAATCTTTCCGCTATCGTGGGAGATAAGGTGCTGGCAGAGGATTCTGGAGGGGAGAGAAATAGTTGGTCAGCGGCTTTTTCCCACTGAGAACAGAGGTGTGCTTGGCTGAGCCGGGTGTCCCTGTGTATTTGAAGAGAGAGCAGATTTTTCACCCAACAAATATATAAAGTGTGTTTGGGTCTTGTGGAATACTGAGGGTCCATAGGTCAGACGCCCACCTAAAAGGTTATACAGCTCAAAAAAAAACAAAAATCTTTACATAAGTTAAAAATTGAAATACATACAATTAATATATTTTCATTATCAAAGCTCCTCTCTGGACACAAGATGGGGCCATATGTGTAGACAATTAATCAGTGATATCTGAAGGCTACCGGCTCATTTCATGAACTACGCGAAGCCCTTTCTCTGTCATATTTGATTCACAGATGGAGACTGGCTTACTTATTGAAACTAACCATCCCCTTACACACACCCCCAATGTACTGTACAAGCTGCACAGACTGAAGCTGAAAGTCTGAAAATAGTAAAGCTTTGATAATGAAAGTCTTAGGGCTCTTTGACATGTTAGCTTGTCATGGATGAGAAAAACTGATCGAGATTCATCAGTGATTTTGGTCCAAGTTTTATCTTTTTTTCTCATGTGTGACAAAAGAAGGATTTTTGTGTACTCACCGTAAAATCTCTTTCTCTGAGTCTTCATTGGGGGACACAGGACCATGGGTGTATGCTGCTGTGACTAGGAGGCTGACACTAAAGTGAACATAAAAAGAGTTAGCTCCTCCCTGGCAGTGTACACCCCGAGCCGGAGGCGGATCTATGCCAGTTTAGTGTACAAGCAGCAGTAGGGGAGACCTGAACAACCATAACTAAACAACGTAATACAAAGAGAAAAACGTGTGGTGAAACACAGTGCCTTATGGACACGTGTATATATATAATAGCCGGATGGAAAAAAACGTTGACCCGTAAAGAAACCGGGAACATCCGGCAAATGAAGACCTCACAATCCAAACAGGGTGGGTGCTGTGTCCCCCAATGAAGACTCAGAGAAAAAGATTTTACGGTGAGTACACAAAAATCCTTCTTTCTCTATCGCTGGGGGACACAGGACCATGGGACGTCCAAAAGCAGTCCCTGGGTGGGTACATAAGCAGTCCTACAGATCCAAACACAAAAATTCTGTAGGAAAGCTCTGTCCAATTGTTTACTACCTTTTCAGAGGTGTGCGACGGCCGTCTGCAACACCTTTCTCCCAAGCCAGGCATCTGCTGATGCCTGGGTGTGGACCTTGTAAAACCTGGCGAAGGTATGAAGACTGGACCACGTGGCGGCTTTGCAGACTTGCTCGGCTGAAGCCTGGTGTCTGATTGCCCAAGACGCCCCAACTGCACGGGTGGAATGGGCTCTTACTCCCCTCGGAGGGGACTTGTCCCTGATTCGGTAGGACTCCGAAATGGCTGACCTGATCCATCTGGCAATGGTAGCCTTGGACGCCGGCATGCCCTTCTTGGAACCAGAAGGCAGGACGAACAAGTTGTCTGATTTGCGGAAAGGGGCAGTTCTTGAGAGTAGGTCCTGAGCGCTCGCACTAAGTCCAGAGTGTGCAGTGACCTCTCCAAGGAGCGAGTGGGTGCCGGACAAAAAGATGGAAGCACTATCTCTTCATTCAGGTGAAAAGGAGACACCACCTTCGGCAGGAATACAGGAGACGGGCGCAGGACAACCTTGTCCTGGTGAAAAACAAGAAAAGGTGAACAGCACGAAAGAGCTGCCAGTTCAGACATTCTCCTGATTGAAGTGACCGCCACCAAAAAGACCACTTTCCAGGATAAGTGTGAGAATGAGGATTCTTTGAGTGGTTCAAATGGAGCCAGTTGGAGGGATCCTAAAACCAATTAAGATCCCATGATTCTAGCGGAGCCCGATAGGGCGGATTCAGATGGGCGACTACTTGGATGAACGTCTTGACCTGTGGACGTGATGCTAGATTTCTCTGGAAAAGAACAGACAGAGCCGAAACTTGCCCCTTGATAGTTGCCAGCGAGAGACCCGCTTGTAACCCTACCTGAAGGAACGCCAGTAGCGTCGGAAGTGACAGAACTAACGGGGAGGGATTGCCGTTGACCTCACACCACTTAAAAAAGGCCTTCCAAGTGCGGTAGTAGATCTTTGACGATGAAGGCTTTCGAGCCCTGATCATAGTCTGTATCACTCCTGGAGCAAAGCCTGATTGAGCTAATAGCCAGGATTCAAGAGCCATGCCGTCAAATTGAGAACCCCTGATGGAAGAGCGGACCCTGAGACAGCAGGTCTGGCCGATCTGGAAGCCGCCACGGGGTGTCTGCGACGAGCTGTGCGAGTTCTGCGAACCACGCTCGCCTGGGCCATTCTGGGGCGATGAGAATCACTGGAATGCCCTCTGCCTTGATTTTCTTGAGGACTCTTGGGATCAGTGGAAGCGGTGGGAAGATGAACGGAAGTCTGAACTGATTCCACGGGAGGATGAGGGCGTCGACTCCTAGCGCCTGCTGGTCGTGGTAACGGGAGATGAACTGTGGGACTTGATTGTTGAACTGCGAGGCCATCAGGTCCACATCCGGAGTCCCCCATCTGTGGCAGATCTGTTCGAAAACTTCTGTTGAGAGACCATTCGCCCGACGCCAGACCCTGTCTGCTGAGATAGTCGGCCGCCCAATTTTCCACGCCGGGGATATGTACCGCGGAGATCCTGGAGTGGTGAGACTCTGTCCACTGTATGATCATCTTCACCTCTCTCATCGCCATGACGCTCCTTGTGCCGCCCTGGTGATTGATGTATGCCACCGCCGTGGCGTTGCCCGACTGTATTCTGATTTGAGACCCCTGTATAAGGCGCTGAAAGGCTTGCAGGGCTCGTAAGACCGCTCTGATCTCCAAAACGTTGATCGGGAGCCGGCTTTCCCGGGAGGACCACTGACCGTGAGCCGTGTGTTGATGGAACACCGCTCCCCAGCCCAGAAGGCTGGCATCGGTGGTGACTGTCTGCCAGTGTACCGGTAAGAATGACGTTCCTTTGGAGAGAGTTTGTCTGTTGGTCCACCAGAGCAGTGAGCGGCGGACTTCCGGGGACAAATGTATCTTGTGATCCAAGGTGAATAGAGACTTGTCCCATTTGTGCAGCAGAGATAGCTGAAGGGAGCGAAGGTGGAAGCGGGCAAACGGAACCGCCTCTATTGCCGCCACCATCCGACCGAGGGACCTCATACCAAATTGTATGGACACCGCTCTGGAGTGGTGGAGGGTCTGGATGTCTTTCCGGAGGGAGACAATCTTTTCCTGTGGGAGGGACACGCGTCCTTGGATGATATCGAACTCCATGCCTAGGAAGGTAATCCGGCGGGCCGGGGTCAAAGAGGACTTCTTCCGATTGATGAGCCAACCGAGCCGGGACAGAGTATCGATGGTAACCTGGACACTTAGAAGACAGTCGTTGAAAGAGGACCGTTTGATCAGCAAGTCGTCCAGGTGCGGAATCACCAAAACTCCTCTGGAGTGTAGGATCGACATGGCAGCAGCCATGACTTTCGTGAACACTCGGGGCGCAGACGCAAGACCGAAAGGTAGGGCAGTAAACTGATAATGATCGTCTGCCACGGCAAAGCGCAAAAAAGGAATAGCCTAGGCTGAAGTTGGCCCACAGAGATATGGGCCCACTTCAGCCTCCTACGACACTAAGCAAAAAACTGGCATAGATCCGCCTCCGGCTCGGGGTGTACACTGCCAGGGAGGAGCTAACTCTTTTTATGTTCACTTAGTGTCAGCCTTCTAGTCACAGCAGCATACACCCATGGTCCTGTGTCCCCCAATGAAAGCGATAGAGAAAAAAAAAATCTCTCCACTTCCTCTATCACAGTGTGAAAATTGGACCGTCCATGGATGGTAGAGTGCTGTCCA